>NC_081332.1:2806827-3095166 GCF_022539665.2 Daphnia carinata
AAGGATGGCCTCTTGTTGGGTGCTACTACGTAACGTGTCGTGCTAGTTGTTCCTGCTATAGTCTAACGTCTACATCCACCACGATACAGTGTAACATAGAAAAAGCTTAGTACACTTTCATCAGCAAGGAGAGACAAAAAGAAAGGAAAATATATAATTAATTCATTGTACCTGATGTTCTCCTCCGGGACAGGACGGCATGTCAGATAAAAGTTCTCCATCGACCGAGTTTTCTGGGCAAGAGTCCAAATCGCGATACTTTGTGACGCTGTATTGGTTATCAGCGAAGTGGAGTAGAGTAGTATGTAGACGCCACATTTTCCATACAGATAACTACGACACAGAAACATTACACTGGCTACCTATAATAACGAAAGCGAGAATCACCTCATGGTCAGTATAGATCCCGCTGTTGATGCCAGACAGATCAAGTTGCAGTATAGACGAAATCGAACGCTTGAAGTTGGTCGACCAGAGGGGTTCTTTTATCATCGAGAAAAGCGGCAGCTTCCACTTTTTCGTATAAAGAAAAGCAGAATCATTTGGTTACCAGCTAGTAACATTAACATAATCTAGACAAATCGCTCAACTTTAGATCCTGAGTAGAGGAGATGGAATGGTTTGCTCAGCTGTTCATTCAGTTCAGTCAACTCGAGAAATGTATTGCCAGGGGGCGCAGTTGTACTGTCGCCCTTATCGCCATGCTGAATGGCCAGCGAAATGTTCTTGATCTGCATAGAAAAGAGTTTAGTGTCAGTGTCAATTCAGACAAAAATGTTTAGTTGCGGACATTAAGAAGTGAGCGCCATTTGGAATCTTCAACTTTTGAGATGACGTAAAGTTGCCCACGCAGCTGTTGACGGATGACAACTTGGTTGTTGACGCCCGATTCACTTTCGATTGATGCCTCCCCTTCGTATCGATATTCAAGACCCTCACGGAATGGAGACCTGTTTACTGTGTCTGTCCAAACCTGTTTTGTCAAACCTAATTGTAAAGAACAAATATTTGTTCGATGTGACCATGCAAAATGTAATAGAAACAAATTGGCTTTATTATGGAACTTACCGAACAATAGAAAACAGTAGTACAGCAACATGTTTCCAGCCGGTGAAAACCTATCGTTCACCAGAAGATTTGTTAGCTTACTGAACTTGAACGAAATCAGCCTCAATCTTTTCATTTACACATAGCTGTTTCTTGTGATAATGCATGGCTCTGGGCTCATCCTTCTTGGTGCGTTCGTTCATTGGTAAACTATGATAAGACTGCTTCTTAAATTTCATATTACCTTTGACCTTGGTGTCGCTTTCATGCAGCTGGGGTAACTTTGAAAACAAAAAAGCGAGATTCTGACTATCTCAAACTATGGATTTCATCAGTACTTGAGAAGAATACGTCCAGCATGTAAGCCTATGGAATCCATTCGAGTTACCGTCCGAAATCTGCTGAAACAATAGAAAATTTTAGTTTTTCAATTTGGCTAAAGCACGCCATAAGACGTATTGTCGTGTATCCTTCCATTGTCCAATTATTTGCCGTCGGATCTGTTAACTTGAACCGGAAATATCGATTGGTACTGCCCTTTCTAACACGTATCAAGCTGGCACATCTGGTAAGAAAATGGAAATGATTACGGCACTAATAGCCAACATATCTTTATTTTAAATGGCCTGTTTGTTTGTTTTTGTCAGAAAAAAAAACAGATGGTTTAGTTTTCCTATTTTCGTAACTGCTCGTAACCGGGGAGTTCAGGGAGGTTCGGGAGCTCAGCAACAACTTACCAAGGAATTTTCAGAATAATCAACGCTCTATGATGTCGTAGTACAAGTATCGTGTACATAAAAAATTTTCCTGGGTCTGCAGATTATGGATGTTTCTTTTCAATCATTTTTCTATCTGTTTTTTTTCTAGACTACTGGTCAGCAGAAGCGGATGGCGCACAGAAGCGTTAGAATCGTCAGCAGCGATAATTCCAGGAAAGACATACTTTATATATTCTATTTTTTCTTAGAACTTAGAACGTTAACTTTAGAAACGATAAACCTTTAAATAAAATTAAGAAGTTAGTTGAACTATGATGGCACTTCGACGTGAAAATATAAGGTAGGGATCAGACGGACATCAGTATAATGCTTAAATCTTTCCAGGCGTCCATTAGATCGTGGAAATCGTCGATTGTGTCGATATTATTTCCCCCGTGAACTTCATCTGTGTTTCAAAATGAATCGCCCATTTCACATAGTTGTTTTTAGCTACTATTTTCAATAGATGGCATGACTAGAAGAAAGGTTGCAAAGTAATACCTTGAACGGCAGTCTCGGCGAAATCATCAGCTAGAGTGAGCACCGCGCCCCAGAGTTTCTTGACGACGACGTAACGTTCGGGCGTCAATCGTGGAGCGTTGATGATGTTGGAGATAAGCTGGTGGACGCAGGACCGATCAACGACGATCTCGTTCTGCAGAATCATGGTAAATGAATAATTTTATTTTTTATTTGCCAAATAACTTAAAAATATGTTGTCTAGTGATATTGTGCATACCCTAAAGTTGTGGCCAATGAACTGGGGAGATATCATGAGAGCCAATGCCATCAGAAGTGACGCTGTTGAGGCCCGACCACTTTTGTAAAGAATGTCAAAATATTTGACGACCAAATTCATGTCGATGGAACTAAGAGGTAGCAGCACGGATGAGAAAGACCGCAGTAACCAACAGTTGGGCACATCTAAGAAGAAAGAAGCACAAAACAAAGGTACCATTTATGGCATAAGGTAGAGTGTGGGAGTTTTGTTTTACTTGAAATGTAGACGAGGACTTCCAGGGAGAGAAACGGAGACCAATTTGGGATCAAGTGTAGGATGCCTATGGTTTTCGCTAATTTGAAAAACACATTGGTATGTTGCTGAAACGCACGGACGTTAAAGGCGAAATTCCAGTCGATTTGGCCTTGAAAATTTCAAATAGTTTTTATGGTTTGAAATCCGTCATCGAAAAATGAAAATGAAAAACGCTAGTCGTACCGTGGACGTTAATGGGGCCGTAGAGGAGAAGAAGGACCTTGGCCAGTTGCGCGGTGCCAATCTGGTTGGAAATGAAACCAATCCAAATAGCGCGATCGTAGTCAGTAACGCACCTATCTAGAAACAGGTAACGAAGGTTTCGGCGTAAAAAAAGCTCGTTCTCCAAGTCTGTGCCAGGCGCATCACACACAAAGCGTGAAATCTGAAATTTTAAATACTTGTCATTTTTTCTTCTTTTTTTTACTACACTACTAAGAAGTTACCGAACGATAAAGAAACAGGCAATCGCTCATGTATGTAAAAACCTATCAAAGAAGAGAAACAATATGACCTTTCCTTCGTGTGTTAACAATTGTAAGCTGACCTTGAGGCATTCGCCCTCATCCCATCCAGCAATGAACGACTGCAACACAGCGCCAACAAAGGGGAGTGTATCAATTGGGAATGAATTGGCGGATTCTTTCTCAACCAAACGTTGAACCTAGAAATGAGTTCAATGAACGTGAGTCCGATTAAAATGTGAGGCACTATTTACCTTTTGCATAAGTTCGTGGAAGAATTTTAGCCTAAATTCGACCGTGAAAAGAAAACTAACTCGCTTAAGTAGTCGTCCGACATGTTGGCTCTGCTGGCATAGAAAATTTATATTCATTTATTCGGTTGTCAACGTTTAAGAGGCGAGAAAACTGCGTACCTGTTCAAGTAGCAGCACACTTGAAATAGGAATTTTTATCAACAGGCGAGCGACTCTCATGGCAAATTGCTCCTCCGTAACGTAAGCATAGATAACTTTGCCTAGTGCCTTTGATGCCATCGACATTTGACTTAAATCATTAACTGAATTCAAAAATGTACAAAATTAAATGCGTTGAAAAATGCCAAACATAATTAAAGAATTGTTACGTGAGAGACGGTGAAGAACGTAGAACATGACCTCTTCAGTGAGTTTACCGAATAGCGAATCCTCTAAACCCGAAGCTAAATACTGATTAATCTGCATTTCGACCATCACTTTTCGTTTTTTGATAGTGGCATTAGTGAATTTAGAAAAGGCTGTATCTAAGGCATGTTTCACTGCCTTGGTAGAGCTCGCCGTTGGTTGAATCTTGTCGGTCATTTTACAGGACAGTGATGATGGAACCTCCGGAGAAGAAAGCTGACACGTTTTGCACTGAGCGCCAAGACCTTGGAGAATTGCACATCATTTCCCTTCCCTTCACCCTCGCGCCAGAACTCTGCACGTGACTAAGCCCCTGTTGCCGAATGTTTTTACTTAGGTAATCGTGATTCTCCTCTTGATGAGATGGGATCATCCATCAACGTCCGCCGGTCTACCATCATGTTACGAAAAGTTTTTTTTTTAATTTTAATTAATATTCGAAATATCATTTGTTTTGGGAAAAAAAGTCAGCTGATATTTTCTACGAAACAGAGATGGCGTTGAATAAAGCATGGGTTTTTCCCAACCTCTAGAAACGAAAAAGTGTTTTCCATTTTACCCTGTCATTTAGCCAAAGTATTTTTCCTATTTGTGTCTCCCGTAATCAACCGTTAAATTATTTTTCTAATCCAGTTGAAAGCTTCCCTGTTATTGTAGAACAGATTCATGGGATACCAGTTACCAAGCCAATATAAGCAAATCCGTAATCTTCTGTCATATCAGCACGAACTTTGTTCACCATACACCGAGCACGATTAGGTCTTGACTAACCTAGTTCGTGTGCGAAACAGCTATAAACCTGATGCTCTACTGATTAACTATTTCACATCGATAAACGGTAATGAGCAGTTATTTATTATTTGAACAAAAAAAAGTCGAAGCCGTTTTAGAAGGACTGCCACTTGTGAAGTTAAATTCCCATCCCGGATGTTTTTGCAAACATCCTACGCCAGGCATGTTTTATGCAATTTTTGTTTCCAAGCCTTATGAGACCTTTCGATGGAATGAATCATTCTCGATAAGACGTATGTACGTAAGCCGTCATACCGCCTACTCGGAGTTTTAGATCACGCAGGTCGTGGCCGGTCGTGAGTCATGCTCATTGACAGGCTGCTGGTGCTTTTGATAGAAAAAGATTGAAACATTCCGTGTTGGCGAACAGGATGAAGGAAAAAGAAGGACTTTTGTCGCTCTGTCGATTAGTATATCAAAGACTACGGCAAGGAAAAATGATGTATTCCATAAATGCCAGACGCTGACAGCATGGCGGAAAGGCACTGATGTAGAGTTTTGAAGCGGTCAAGGAGATAATGCAGTTATATCGATTAACGTCTCCACGTCTAAAGAAAACGTGGAAAGCCAATATGAAGATTTTTATGCAAAGACACACAGTCCAAAGGTGCGGAAAAGAATTAAAGGCGTTTCCGTCCTTGCAGTCTGGCTAGCTGTCACGAATATCGTACATTTTTGTTTTATCATCACCGTTTTCCTTTTTGTAATTGCATCACATCAAACTGTTTAATGTCACCTTACAAGCAACTACACTATAACAAAATCTTTTTCCAGGTTGGTGCCTTTGCAGTCGATTAAAATGCTTAAGTCGTTCACGTCTAGCGAGTTCGTCAGGTTCGGCCCGCTTGAATTTCAGCTCAGTATTTTCTTGCATAATACATGCAGCTCTGAGATGGTGGCTTCATCAGCAGAGTAATAGAGCCCTTGTTCCTACATCTCTGGCAACCACAGATAAACATAAACTATTTATTTTTAAAACCTTGTTTAGAAACAAGTCGAGAGCCTAGGAGTCGAGAATGATGGGAATGGAATTATTTATTAATTTTTTTTTTCTTGTCTACATTTGAAACATTTAGTAAAGTTGGCAACGCCGTAACTGTTGCGGCCATATTGGAGGTTTTGACAGAAGGGAAGGAAAAGCTGACTACGAGTGCCGCCCACTGCCCGATAGGTACTGGCCGTGTCGGTTTCTCCCGCGATTCGGCACACACCAGTAGAGACAGTGTTTTATCGGGTTAGTTGGTTATTTAATCGAACGATAGCAGACGTTTCACCTAGCAATAATTTGTCATCGTCGTGCATATAGGTGTGTCGAAAGAGTCAAGAAGAAGCGTGGAGCGTTTTTTAATTTCATCAACTCACAAGTTGTGTGTGTACCCAGTTTGTCTGTCTTCGCTGCCATCCGAAGGGAGTATTGATTTTCGGTGTATGTGTCTGCCACAGAGAGTGTGCCAGTGCGTGTGTGTAGCCGACGCCGTGTACCACTAACAATTTAGTGCTTTTTGGTGCAATTCTCTCTTTGAAATTGCCGTTGGGATTGTAGGCCAACCTCAAAATGACCAAGGATAGATTAGCAGCCCTCAAAGCTGTAAGCTTACATACATTGTTGATTCATCTTTCATGGTTTCCCTGTAAACAGCCACTTTATTGTATCTTTTCCCATTTTTGCTGATTCAGGCTCAGAGTGAGGATGACGACACAGGGCCAGATGATGTGGCGGTCACCGTGGAGGCCCAGGATGGATATATGGAGGCCTTCTTTGCTGAGGTAAACCACAATTTCCTTTCACATTTCTAGCGAAAGCATTTCCTGGAGCTACATAATGTCTCATTCTATATAGTTTTGTAATGAACAGGCTATTAACATAGCAAGGCCAACAGTTGAGTCAGCACTAAATATGCACCTGACCATTTTCATAATGTCTGAACACGAATAACTTTGGATGATGGTATCCCGGTAAACGAGAAAGAGAGACGAATAGGAAGGGTGGAATTCATTAGCCATAATTGTGTTTACGATAGCTCTCATTCATATTAGTAGTCGTGTCTTTTGATAGCGACGGAGAAAGTCGGCCAATAGTAGCATAATGACATAGGCGCGGTGGAGTCGTCCCTTGTTGGTCGTTGATGAATCGCAGATGGAATTGCATCAGTCCATGCATTATGGCCCCAGTCTGTCACGAAAACTGTAGGAAAAGCTTTTTTTTTCCCGTTTGTGTCTTAGTTTGCCTGTATTATTCCAAACAAACTTTTCGTCAGTGAGGCTTCCTCCCATCTACGGCTGCGCAATACACTTCTTATCAACAAAAAAAGCCGAAAAGGAAGAAGGGAACCAACGCTTAAAGAATCTGTAGTTTGCAAGGTTGTGACGATGAACAGTTTACTGTAGGGGTAGTATTGGTAGCATAGGCGTTTGGTAATTGATCGGAAGAAGAAGATCGATCTGGCGTGAAGCTTTTGCTCGTCACGAAGGAAGGGACTAGGCTGTCTGATTTTGGTGCAAACGCTTTCAAAGCAAACGAGGGCACGAGAAGGTCGTAGGACTTTTGCGGGAGGTGGAATTCGTTTTTATGCCCACAGTCTGAAAAAGTCCGTTCTGTCATGCCAATTTTGCTGTTTCAGCCAATGGATATCGGCCGCAAAAAGGGTGGGTGTTGGGAAAGTCGACATGCATGAGTGGGCACCCTATCGCGTTACTACGTACGTAGCCCAGTGATCAGCTCCGCGCTCCTTTTTTTTCCTCTTTCTTACACTTAATCTTTCTATGCGTCAGCATCCACAAGGCATGAAATCCCCTCAACCACCTCGTCAAGCTTATGCAACGTCACTCTATCAAACCTTCATCTTTTGCGTCCTCTTTCAATTTTAGATCTCTTTGAAAGAAGAAATTTTTTAAAAAACTTTCTTTCACGGGTGGTTTTCGTTTTCTTTTTGTTTGTCTGAATTGTGACGGCCTCTTACACATACTCACGCACCAGCTCCTCGTGTGCCAACTCGTAACCTTCCCGAAGTCTGCGGACAATTTGGAATCTGGCCGAATTTCAAATAACACCCCTCACCTCATTTAGCCTTACAATGCCGAGTGTGGAATCTCAAAAGGAACAAAAGATTCGAAAAGACGAGAAGGATTAAACAGAGTTAAATAGGGGAAGTAAAGCATTCGATCAAATTTGACCTTTTCATTCAGACTTACTGAAACGCCCTAAAGTCTCAGATTTTGTTTTGGACTCTCTTGTTGCCCAACTTCATCTCCATCCTTTTGGCTATCCTCCACCCGCGTTTATATGGGACCATCATTACCGTGCCGACGTACAATACTCAGACATACAAAAGACCTACTATCCCGCCCACCACCTCCCAAAGTGCGCTATTCGCCTTCTCATTCTGAATGTGTGTGTAGTAATGCGTGCGCCGCGTAGACAGGCGGGTGGGGTGGGTTTTGTGTGGAACCCAAAGTCACATACATGCACATCGATCGATGGCGGCAAAGAAAGAGGGTCGAGACGAGGCACCGCCAACTCCCTTTCTCTTTGCCAGCAGGACCTGAAGTCACGAAAAAGTCATAAAAAAATGGAAACCGAATGGTGGAAAAAATAAATAAATAAACGAAAGCCAGTTGCTTAGGTCCGCATTCACTCCTTCCATCTTCTTTTCGTTTTCAATCGTCTTTTTAAAACTTTCCTCAGCTGGCCAGCTCTAGTTTTCCGTGGGGGGGGGGGGGGGGCAGTACTGAAAGGGGAAGAAGAACGATGATGATGATGTAATCGATAATCGATATTGGTAGCTCGTTTTCCTCCCTTTTTTCTTTTTGTATTATCACCGGGATTAGGGGGCTAGAAAAAAAGAGAGAAAAAGGAGCAGGAATGGATGGGTGTTAGAAGCGAGAGCGCCGATTAAAAAAAACCTAAAAGACAGTCACGTTTTAATGTGGGCTGATGAATTTTTAGTGGTCATTATTGGCTGAGATGTGATTGTCATGCACATTTGTGACAGGTGAACGAGATACGGGAGAATATAGACAAGATACAGGCCAATGTCGAAGAGGTCAAAAAGAAGCACAGTGCCATCTTATCGGCCCCGCAAACGGATGAGAGTAAGATGATCCTATTCCCTCATGTAGCTTATTACTAATTCAATGTTTTCATGTGCAGAGGTAAAACAAGAGCTCGAGGATTTGATGGCCGATATCAAGAAAACGGCCAATAAGGTTCGATCGAAGCTGAAAGGTAAAATCAAATTAAATTGAGAAAAATGGTGAAGAATATTGAAATGATATATTATTGGTTTTATTGAAAACAGTTATCGAACAGAACATCGAGCATGAAGAGCAGACGAACAAATCTTCGGCGGACCTGCGGATACGCAAGACGCAGCATTCGACGCTGTCTCGCAAATTCGTCGAGGTCATGACCGAATACAACCGCACCCAGACGGACTACCGCGAACGATGCAAAGGACGCATCCAACGCCAGCTGGAAATCAGTAAGAAAACGCTATAAAACAATTGGCCAGTTGAGCTGCGCTGACACTTTTTTTTTGTAATTCCTTCCACAGCTGGGCGTACGACTACCAACGAAGAGCTTGAGGAGATGTTGGAGCAGGGAAATCCTGCCGTTTTTACTCAAGGCGTAAGAATTGATTGACGTCTGTTGTGAAAGTAGGAAAACAGTTTTAACAATTGTTTTTATTGTTAGATCATCATGGAGACGCAGCAAGCCAGGCAGACGCTGGCCGACATTGAAGCTCGCCACGCCGACATTATGAAGCTGGAGAACTCGATCCGCGAGCTGCACGACATGTTTATGGACATGGCCATGCTCGTCGAGAACCAGGTACGATTACCGTCCTTACAAGAACAACAACAATTCGCAAACGACGGCTACGTGCCCTGAATTGTTGTTGATTTTGTTTTTTGTTTTGGCCAGCCTACTAGCGAACTTTTTACGTACGTGTATGAAACGTTGCGATTTAACGTCGTTTGTCTCGATGTGTCGTTGCGTTTGTAAACGTATAGGGAGAAATGATTGATCGGATCGAGTACAATGTGGAACACGCCGTCGACTACGTGCAGACGGCCACTCAAGACACGAAGAAGGCGTTGAAGTATCAAAGCAAAGCTCGACGGGTAAGTTGTCATCCATTTTCCCATTTTTTCTTATCGATTTTTCATCTTTATTTAGAAGGTACTTTACGTAGTTTCTTTCACTTTTGCCACTTTTCACGTTACTAGTTGGCATGTCTCAGAAATTTCTGTAGATTTCATATTTAACGAGTCACGACAACAAAATAGATTAAAAGTTTTTACAGCAGCCACTAGATGGGCTATGCCGAAATTTGCAGAATGCTTTATTACATTACTATCATTTAAAATATTATTATTCATTTTATTTTTGCTGTTGGTTTTTTTTATTTTATTTTTTTTTTTCGGACTTTTTTTTTTGTTTATTTATTTATTCTTTTCCCATGTAGAAAAAGATATTTATTATCATCTGCGTCAGCGTCACTCTGGTCATCGTCTTGGCAATCATCATTGGAGTTACCGTTCCTAGTTAGAAATTTCTTGTATATAATCCCCCACACACAAGACCACGTTGCGTTTTCCAGTGAAAACAACAAACAAAGAAATGTGTTAAATATTAGCAAAACAAAAATGTTTGAGGTTGAAAAACCAAACAAGTTGTGTGATGCAACGGCCTGCTGGAATCTGTTGATGGGGAACCTCCGCTGTCTGCCTCCTTTTTCAATGAAAAAAAAAAGATTACTTAATAGCATTAAACACACATTTACAAAACCGGATAACAAGACTTATGACGCGACGAGAAATAAAAGCACCCCTCCCTTCTGAATTCTTATTATTTTTTTGTTATTTTCCGCGAAATCAATTCGTTCAATCTTTTGTTTTTTTATTTTATTTCTCGCTCGCTATAGTTGAATTGCATTGTGTATGCACACAGTTTTCATCGCTATTTTATTTTAGGTTGTAATGTACTGGAATATCTTTTTTTTATTTCATTTTCGATCCAAAAATTCTTTCATGAGTGTGTCCTGCGAGTTATTTCCGAGCGCATGTATTGTGTGTGTGTGTGTTTTGTAGAAGAAGAAGGGGCTTATAGTAGGAAGCAGAAAATGAATTTCTTTCACTCTATTGATATTGGCTGTTATTTTCCTTCCTATCTTAACCTTTGCCTGTGTACATTTCTTGCTGTACATTAAAGTATAAAACAGCGACAAATTGACTGACGATAACAACTAAACCTATAGTTGAAAAGACAATTTTTTCTCTTTTCATTTTCCTTTAATAAAAAGACGCAGACGCTACTAATATCTCGGGAAACTGCCTTTTTTCTTAATTTTCTCCTTTTTAGTCGTTCGTATTCTTTCCTTGTTTCGTTTGTCGTGACTGGAGTTCAAAAGAAAACAATTTTAGCATTTCTTCTTGTTTTGCTTCCAGTATTATCAGTAGATACCAGCAAATGTTTATTTTCTTTAAACGAGCTAACCAATCTTCTCTCTGTCTCTGTCTCTTTTTTCCGTTGTTCTTTTTCTTTTTCTATTGCCTTTGTGGTAAAACATACTCGACACCTGTCCGTGTGTGTTTTGCTCTGTTGTTACGCGTGTTGCGGATATTTGCAGAAGAAGATTATGATCATGATATGTTTGGCCATATTGGGCATCATCCTGGCCTCCACCATTGGCGGATACTTTGGATTGTAATAATAAAAAAAAACGAAACAAAAAACCCACCACCTGTCCAATCAAAAGCCTCAAAAGGCTTTTCATGTCCGCCAGCCTGAATCAGACAACGCCGAGGCAACAAAGAAAAGGCACGAACTACGTCTTCTTCGTTTCCTTCAATAACTTCAAAATCTGTTGTAAAGTAGCCAGAAAAACAAACGGCTTTTTCCTTCTTAAGCAAAAAATCGAAAAGGGCCTAACCCTGAAGTCACTCTTCATGTTGCGTTCGTTCATCTTCGATATTTTATCATTTCGAATCTTCTGTGTGTTATTGGTTTCCATTTTCCGTCACTACAAGATAAATAAGTATTCGTTTTACAGCGCCAACTCAATGGATTACTTAAAAACTGTCTTCTGTTGCTTTGGTTTCATTTCAGTTACCTAGTCCATTTCTATTAGTTCAGTCGACTGGTGTTTTTGTTCGTACTTTTTATTCTTCCTTTGTCTCTCACAATCTGTCGGCCTCCTTGTTCTCCAGTCTCCCTCACACACACACACACAATTGAGAAAATTTTTAACCAAATGAAAACATTAGTTATTACTTCATGTCCCCTCAAAGCTGCTAAACCTGTATTTTATGGACATTTTTCGTCACGCAGTAGCCTCGATTTCAATGGTTTTTACTTTCTTTTTCTTCCCTTTTTCTGTAAGTATATAATGTTGACACATGCATGTGAACCAGTCAGATGTTGATTCAGCTCGGTACTTATATAAATATGATGACAATGTATCTATGCATTTCCCCACACTGGAAGGAAGGGGTTTGTTACGTTTGAAACCAAAAAAAAAAATATTTACCGAGTAAAAGCTGCTACAAGTTGATGACACCAACATTTTAGGCTAAAAACTTTTTCCCTTTGTTTTCATTAGTAGACAATTATTTAGTGCATACTACCTATTATAAACGGTTAATCATTCACTTTGTAAACAAATAAAAGTCGTCCCTAAAATAGGTAACTTTTTTTTTCCAAAACTCAAATCCCAATCGACTTCCTACGCTGCTACTGCTGCCACATATTGTGGATTTCAGTCCCCGAGTTATATTTGTTCTTCTTTCATTTTATTGTTGTTTTATTTTTCGCCACTTCATCCATTCTCCTGCTCTGTGTGTGTGGTATTAAACAAATATAATAATACAGAAAAAATAAAACAAAAAAAACACAGACTAACCCACATCATGTCTTCCTAAATCGACTGTAAACATCGTCTGCTTCTATTCAAGAATCATCTTTCAGGTAAGAACACTACTAAGATTCTCTCTTGTCACTTTATTTCCCCTTTTCTTGTTCGAGTTTCATACATATAAAAATTATATTGGTGCTTCCTTGTTTATGATTCTTTCATTCGAGCCTTACAGTACCGGATGAAACCAATGAATCATGCAGATTTTCTGGTTATCAAAATTTCAAAATTTCATATCATTTTTTAGTGTGTTTAGATTAACAAAATTGGCTCGTTGAGTCATGGAATTTAGATAAATGATGATGTATTGATTTTGTTACTGCTAGAAAGCGAAAGCAAAAAAAAGAGAACCTCCATCAAACTGTTGAGAAGACGACGTCATCATGGTTTGTCTGCTAACCGTTTCGCTTTCATCCAGTGTGCTTTTCTCAGTATTTATGCTAACGCAAAATAGATCAAATGAAACCTAACCAACAAACAGAAAGCCTTAAAAAGGGAAAAAGAAAACACAAAATCCTTAGAACGTAAATTCTTAAATTCGAAAGGCACTGGAAAACTCAGTTTACTGTTTGGCTTTTGCAAGAAGTCATTCGTCATGTAGATGGCAAAGAACGCAAACCCAACCAACTGTATATAAATGCAATATTCGTATATAAGCCCATTCGGTAGAGTATTCTGTTTATTCGTCGGCCTGACATCGATCGCCGTTGCTCTCGTGACGACAACGGTGACAATAGAAAGGGGATAGGTATAAAGAGAGACCCAATCGTCAATCCTGCATGCAACTGACAGACACACACACAGTTATGTACCACGTTACTACCACAATACTATGAAGTACGGACGCATGACTTGAAACCTCTTTTGCAATCGATCGATACTCACATAGAAGATGAAGAGCAAAATCCATACAGTCTCGCTCGTCTTTATGGCCCTTGAGTTCTGCATTCTGGCTTTTCCTAGCCACCTCCTTCCGGGCGTTTTTCCATTCACGAGAGATTGCCACGTCACATGCGCCAGATCCTTGCTCACTCGCAAAACATTTTATATCGAAAATATCAATAGTCGTTCGTCTTCTTCTTTCCCTTATTGTTATTATTATTAATTTTTATTTCCCATTAGGATAGCTTTCTGATATACGGATCGCGCCTGCGTGGCTTAAAACGTATTAATGGTCCTGAAAAGCTCATACGAAATATATTGCTAAGGAGAAGAAATGACAAAATCAACAGAAAGGCAAAAAAATAAATCAAATTTCGATCTCAAGTTTGCTCGTGGGACCGCAAACAACTACATGCAGTTATTGTATTCGTCCATTTTTCGGTACTAGAGACACGGATGGACTTGAATCAACCGATCAATATGGTTATCCTTTGTTTGGTCGTGTACGGAAAATGGCCATAAGCGAAGACGCGATCTTCAGGTGAATGAGAAAAGGGTTCAGCAGCGACATATTTGTCCTATTCATTTATCTTTCAGTCTTTATCCAGCAAATGGAACAGTACTCTTTCACCTTTTAACATAAAGTAGTCTTATTTCTATTTGTCATAGTCCCTTCAGCAAACAAAGGCTGGAGGGGTTTTTCCAGATTCCCCCACGTTAAAAAAATCACACATAACATGAGATGAGATATGCTTATGCAAGGTTAGTGGCCTGTCGTCCATGGTCACCACATGTGTGCGGAATTCTGAAGATGTTGACAACGAAGTTCCAAATTATTTCTCCTAGACCTACTAAAACTTCTCGTTGTTCAGGATTGTTCCTTCTGTAACATATCTTTTGATCTCTTGCGTGCTAAGAATTAAAAATGTCTCGCAACTGACATAAAACGGAACGAAAAACGAAAGGCAAAATAACAAAATCGAATCTAGCGCGTTTCTTAACAAGTTACGCGGAACCTATTCCGCGCCCTTTACACAAGACCCCATTCACCACGGCACCACCACACATACACACACACACACACACACACACACACACACACACAGGCACACACATCATGGTGTCGAAGATGGCTCCAAAGACGAAACCGGTGGATAACTCTGTCAACGAGAGACGTTTGCGGCCCATTTACGGTAAATGATCTCAAAGCAAGGAATTCCTAAATTATGTTACACTCTCCTCAGATACTTAAATACTTCGAAAAATCGTGTTTGACCCGTAATTGTCTAGATTAAACTGTCGCTCTACTTGTTTAATTTTCGTAACCAAAATAGATTGGCTGGATAATGGAAACAATAAAAAAGCCCTACAAGAAGCTGAAAAGGTTTTGAAGAAGCAACCAAACCTCCAGTGTGCCAAAGTATTCTTGCTAAACTTCACATTTAATTAACTGAAAATGTCAACTTGTAAAAACCTAGGTATTAAAAGCACTTGCAATGGTACGCCTGGGGAAATCAGAAGAAGCTCAGATTATATTGAAAGATGTACAATTGGAGGAGCCTTGTGAAGATGCTACTCTCCAAGCCATGGCTATTTGTTATCGGGAAACACACAGACGTAACAGACAAATACAAACCTTTTTATTTACACAAATTGTAAGGAATTTTGTTACTTTGTATTTCAGCTGAACTAACATGCCAGATATATGAAGCTGCTGTGAAAAAAGATCCATTAAATGAAGAGTTTTTGTCCCACCTTTTCATGGGTTATGTCCGTATTGGAGACTATCGAAAACAACAACAAACAGCCATGGCCCTCTTCAAAGTTAAACCCAAAAACCCCTATTATTTCTGGGCTGTTATGAGTATCCTTATGCAAGTAAATGTCTTTTGCTGTTTGTCTTAGAACGTTCATGATGGATATTTTATTCCTTCCTAGGCCTACGTTAGTGACGATACCGTATGCCTTACGATTACCTTGCCACTTGCAGAACGAATGATTAAAAAGTTCGTAGAAGAAAAAAATAGAAGCTGAAGCTGAGGTACAGTTGTACTTGATGGTCCTGGAGAGACAGGTATTTCCAAGTTGCAGTCTTTTATTGCCTGGATGTGTATAACCAACCAATGTCCTTATCCAGAGAAAATACCATGAAGCCTTAGAAGTGCTACAGGGGCCGCTATCAGAAAAGCTGGCTTCTGGCATAATCGAAAGTAAAAAAGGCGAATATCTCAAACAAATGAAACGTTGGGATCAGATGATGGATTATACCGAAGAGCTTTTACGTTCAAATCCTGATCAATGGAGCTATTACGTCCATTATGCAGAAACTTTGTTTGAAATTTCATCTCAAGACGTGACCGTAGTTGATCGGGCGAAAACGTTTTTGTTCTCGTTACTGGAGCAAGAAAGAATGAAATCGGCTAATAAATTAAGGGGTCCGTACCTGGCAATGCTGTATTTTTGGCAGCAACTTCAACAGCGAAATTTCGATGCCTCCGCCGTTTTTGGTATTTCTTTCTATCCATTTGATAAAGTTTGGTTGAACATGGATGTTGCAAAATTAATTTATCATAACTTGTTTGTAGGGAACTTCAAGGAGTTTGCGCAGGAGTATGTGGAAATTATGGGAGACAAACCATGCGCTTTCCAGGATCTCAAACCATTCATTAGAAGCTTACCAGCAGACCAAGTTACTGAGTTTCTCGATTGCGTTAATCAATCTGTCGGCTTGGACGACCCAAGTCGTCAGTCACCTAAAACGGTAATAGTTGGTAATAACAAAAAGGATAATACAAACTATTGTTTTTCATTAAGGTTAAGCAAATCTGTCGGCATTTGCTGCAACTTCAACTCAATCGCTTTCTCGGGCAACATGATCTATTAGGTAAAGAGGAGAAAACTCAACTGTCTCGTGAATTATGGGACCACTATCTACGAACCAAATTTTTAAATGTTGGCCTATTAACGACGGATATCAGGTAATTTCTTTCGGTTATTTTAAATTACATAATTTCAACGCTACTTTATTTGTTTTTAAACGAGTAGACCAAATGATGGATATGCCTTACTGGCGGCCCACCTTTTGTTAGATACGTGGAATAATGATCCCGATGTTCTTGAAAAGTGCCTGTTGTTGCTGGAAATGGCCCTTGCCAATAGTCCGGCCAATTATCACCTCAAGTTGCTCGTCACGAGAGTTTACACACTAGCTGGTAAACACATAATAGTTGTGGCAAATTTCTATGCGTCGATTATTTGTAACCAATGCCTCTAAAGGTCACGGACGAGCAGCTTTCCAGCGTTACGAGACGTTAGATATTAAATACATCCAATTGGATTCCCTCGGCCATTTGCTCTGTCGACCTCTACTTTCGATGGGATTACCATATACAGCTTCGCCACTTTTGTCTAGCACATTACGTTTTTACACCACACACGCCAGAGAAGTATTGACACTCATATTATTTATTTAGAAAATAGTTCTTGAATGTCCTGGTTGTTTCTTACTGAACAGACATCTGAATGCCTGATCTCGGCTTATAAATTTGGCTCCTTCGGGAAGATTCCGGAATTTACACAATTTTGCCAACGACTTGATAGCTCTGCTCACTTCGCCTCAATCACCACGGAGCGCATGTTGCTTGATTTGCTCCTTGAGAGCAACTCGCATACTAAATTAGTGCAGATGGCAGGAGGCATGTTCGCCGATCCTGACAAGGATCAACCTGACTGGCAAGCCTGCGTCGATAATCGCGATTGCGGTGTTTTTGTCTCCTGGGAGCCACCGTCCAAGTATTCAGCAAAGCAAACCAAGTTTGAATAATTTAATATTTTACTCTGATCGCTGTTCTTGTTTGCAATTCCTAACAGAAATTCGCACGATGATATCGTGAAGACAACGTTTAACGACGAAGTGAAATTCGCTCGGCTACGCAATCGTCTTGTTCACGCCCTTATTGCCACTGTTGCGCTCTCGCCGATTTGGCAGGTTGAACATTTTATGCTTTGTCGTTAGTTTTACTAAACAAGCTGCTAGCAAACTGTTGATTTTTCCAGATTGAAGTTCAAGAAACGAAAAGTAGAACGGAAAACTTGAACAATGATCAAATAGCAGAACACCCGAGGGATAAGTGTATTTTACCTAAACTGCTTCAAGAACTTGGAATTTTGTTAACTGAGTTGAAATCAGAGTCGTTGATGAGCCATAGTCAGGTAAAAAGGGAATTAAAGTCATACACTACATTTGGTTTGACGATTAAACTTTGCCCGTAGTTCTCCGTGCAAAGTCCACCACCTCCAAGGCTTTATTCCTACGTTGAGAACGGTTCTCTAGAACCGATTTTGATTTTGATGGATATAGTCTCAAAGGGCCAATGTCACGCGATTGGTAACGATGAAATCCGACAGCTTGATAATGCCCTCAACCGCGTTGTTGACTCTGCTCAGCTGTCCGTCGCCAGCGAGGGTTTCTGGAGGAATTATGTCCGACTTGAGAGAGTTTACAATGCAGTCGAGGTAAAGATTTGCTTGACTGATTGTAAGAGATGAAAAATAATGGATTTCTTTCAATTTACAGACATTATGTTTGTGTGTGCTGGTCACTTCTACTATTCATGCCATAATCAAAAATAACAATGCATTAAGCAAAAAAAGAAAAAAAAAGGTGAAGCGGATAATGGCGATTCATTGAACAGAGTATGTACCACAAATTTCCCGTTCGTGGAAGTCAGAACTTAAATCCAACTTAATAATTCAGGTAAAGCAATTTTCGACCTTGGTAAGCTGTGTAACGTCTAACATGAAAAAGATGGAAGCTCTTATTGACGAGTTAAGCGTCCAAGTGGGTGTCAGCCAGATGAAATTAACAGAATCAGATAACGAAAAAGCAGTACATGCGATCACAGATGAAATAAACAAGAACTTGAGTCAGTCCCCCGTTTCAGAAGTGAAGAATCTAATGGTGGAAAAGTTTAAGTTGTTAGAGACATGCAACCTGTAATGCGAAATACAATTTTCGTTGCATTGCTTTCCACGAGTTTGATATTCCTTTTTTTACGGATATGTGAATGCATAGTCTTCTCGACTAATGCGAGCCTTACCATATAAGCTCAAAAACTATAGACTCTACATAAAAACAACTTCCATTTTCGCGTTCCTTGGTTAATTTTGAATCAGAATCATATATTATCTAGATTTAATTATATTATTTTTTAATAGGACAAAATTTTAAGCCCGACAATATAAGGCCGGCTTTCTGTTTTTTTTCCCTTTAATTCAAAAACTATAACGCCAATTAAAAAATATTCCATTCCATTCTGCATCGAAAACATGTATTTTAAGCCAAATTTGAAATTTGGCACAAAATTAAAAAAATGAGAAGGCTATAGCCTTCTACAATACTACAAATAATAACAATGAAAATTCACATAGGTAACGTTGATTTGCCAACGCCATCTCGGAGTAATATGAGTAGCATTTGCAGGCGTTACTACTGGTATACTTCATAACAGAAGCGTACTGGCGGTTTAGTACTGAACAGTCAGAACTTACAGTCCATCATATTCCATATGGTCATCTTATTCTTTGTTTATTTATTACTTATATTCCAATCAGAACTAATTTAATTGCTTAAATTCAATTCACGAAACGTTGATTTGGGGCTTACATGTAAAAATTTTACAATAGGCCGTTGTTTATAACAATTCCGCCTATTGGGCTTCTTCTCTTCTCATTGCCAGTGAACGGCCAATCATCAACGACCTTTTGTGTACTGAACAACAGGCGTCTGCAAAATTCCATGCGATGTGGAACATAGAAAGTGCTCATGTTGGAGCTGTAAAAATCCGTAACAATAATTTCTCATTTTCTTTTTTTTTTTTCGTTATGCAAGTGAGCATAGATTTTTATCTTTTACCACGTTTCTGAACTGTTGGTATATTGGTATGCAAGATGAAACTTAATTGAAAACACTTTCTACTGTGTTTCCGATGCTTGTTCCAGTGTCTTCAGTTGACCCCTAGAATCCGGGAATTAGTCACGCACATCTAATCTGACTTAAACCTTTCAGGTTGCGTGAAGGATATTACGAAAAAGAGTTAACTTTCGCCGTAGCCTTCCTAATCCAAGTGATTTTTGTCATGCCTGAAATAATGAAGGAAAAAAGTGTCAAATCAGGCTTCATCTCCGCTCAGTGACATGGACACTGAAGAATATATTGTTGGGAAAATCTGAGGTTAGTTTGGAAATTTATCTAAATTGAATATGTTAATATAAATTTACCGTCTTGTGATTATAACAGAATCTGAAATATCATATTAGGAGAAGGATGGTGAAGTTGGGTATTTGCTGATAGGGATAGGGGTTGAATGAGAATCCTGAAAACAAGCTAAGCCAAGAGAAGAAAATTGTGAAGAAAAAAGAACTAAAGCACAGGTTTGTTTCAAATTCTTAACTAGAAGCTATGAACAGCAAGATGTTGTCAGTAAATCTATAGTTTCTACATGTCATTATGGATGCCCAGTCTTCCAACAGGATTTGATCGAAATTTAGAGGCGGAGACAATTTTAGGAGTGAGAGATGACGGTAACGTAACTATATAGGTAACCGTTTTGTTTTTGTGTTCTATTAAAACTTCCCCCTGTCATTTTCAAGCAATTTTTTTTTTGTTTTTAGATAGTTGTACGGATGTGTAAAGAATGGTGGTTGCAGGTCATGAGAGCCATTCCTTTAGACAATACCTTTCCATTTTTATTGCTTTAATTTTTGTCATTTTAGCCGCTGAATGTAGCTGGAACAGAACGGATTGGAATTTTAACGTCAAGACATCGGGCTGGTTGGACGATTAAACATCCCTCTGCGGGGACACAGACATTGTGTCTAGTTTTTATCTGTAGATAATTTTGGGATAACAACTTTGCCACGAATACTGTGACTTTGATAACTAGCAGTTGAACAGCCTTTCAATTCCAAACAAAAGGAGTCATGGTAATTGTATGTTTTGTATACATCTCTGTATAAACTATCACATATCTAGATTACTCAATTGACATGACACTCTATATGGCTGGCATTGGAGTAGATAATGCTGTTCGTTTGCAGAATATGTCACTGAGAAGGGCTTCTATTATGGTAGGAGTATCATGTTTTACTACAGGCTGACCAGAATTACAAACACATTGATTGAAAACTATCATCAATTTCAACAATTGGTAAGTGAAATAATAATAGTAATAATATGAAATTGTAATAATATTCTAATGGTAAGTAAATACTTTGGAATTATTGTTGGGAAAGAGTGACAATATTTATAATATAAATTATTATTTTTTTAACAGGTTAAAAACCATTTTCTAGGCTGTTTATGGTAAAGTATATTATATATAGCTATGAATTCATGTTATCCCAACGAATTGAAAATAATTGTACTAATTTTTATCTACATTTGTCGAAGCTTTGTAAACCATAGGTTCCTATGGACATATATATACACATAGACTAACACTGTAACTTCGATAATTAACAGTTGAATAGCCTTTCAATTTCAAACAATAAGGAGTTATGGTAATTGTATGATTTGTACACATTTCTACATAACATATCACTTATCTAGATTAACTCATTGAAATGACACTTTATATGGCTGGTGTCTGAGTAATGCTGCTCAAAGTATTGTGTTTTAGGATAGACTGACCAGAATCCTACATTGTAAACTACAGTATGGTAAATATTATGTATTTCATTAGATTCATGTGTGCTGAGGATAATTCAATAGTAATAGTAATGGGAAGAAATGATAGGTTAGTAAAATTATTTTCCAACCTATTTATGGTAAGACATATTGTGTATCAATTATGAATGTTTATTTGCCCACCTAATTGAAAATAATTGTACTTTTTACTTTGTTTAATTGTACTTTGCTTTGCTTATTTGTTAGTGATCAGAATTATTTTTTGGGTTAGTGTAACATTAAATAATTTAATAGTTATTCAAAGTCGAACAGTTGAAATATCAAGTAGATTCACATATGCAGGGCATACGTTAAAATAGTGTTTTGCAGGTACAAGAATTACACATACATATTTAAACTTTATTGATAAGATTTTCGATGTTTAATAATTTCTATTTACATTCAGAAGTATCCGGTTAGTAATGTGAATTAAAGGACATGACTATATGATGAATACCAGCAGTGATGAAACCTAAGAGTAGCAACAAACATAAAGTATGGTACTATAAATTTTTTAATTAATTAGTGGTACTTAACAAATTTCAATACCTCATTTGAATCAGTTTGAAAGGCAGCCAGAGTAAACACGCCAGCACCTACTCACACATGGATTGAAAGGGTCGTTCCTAAAAGAAATGGAATGCTATTGGTAACAGTTTGATTTAATTAAGAATTAGTTTACTAACATAGATTTAGAACTAATTTAATTGAAGTAGAGATATCCTCTAACTTTCTACAATTAAAGAAGACAATGAAGCTAGTTAGCATAAATTCAACTTACCTGATAAGCGAATCGATTGACGATGGTGATATAGTTGTGGTATATTTGTAGAAGCAAGACTCCGTACGAATGTGAATATCTAGCGTCTAGACGACGCCTTAAATACTCGCAGACACGTGTCACATTATTGCTTTCCCGGAAGTAGAGCGTAGGGTAGAGGGACCTAATTCTGAAGGTCGATAGGTTGAAGGGCAAATTTTTATTTCCAGGTGAGCCCGAGGTTATAGCCATTCCCCATCGATTGACCCTAGGTTACTTGGTTTTTTTTATTTTCTTTTTTTTTTTTTTTTTTTTTTGCATTTTTCTTGTTTCTTTCCAAGTGCCTAAAACAGATGAAGAACCTCGGGCATACACAAAAAAGGCGAGGGGAGGGGGGATGAAGCAAAAAAGAAGCTAGAAGCTCAGTAGCTCAGTAGCTCTTTCACCTGCACGCGGTGCACTAGTGTACATTTGTTGCTTGAAATCCACGTCTAATTATTCTTAGAACTTTCGCACGTGCAGCCAGCTTTCGCAATTTGTAGATTCATCAACTACGCATCAATAACGCACTGCATCAGCACCTGGGTTAGCCTCTGCACTGGACTTGTTTAGTTGGGTAGTACGATAAGTCTAGATGAATTAGATAAACGTAGATTAAGTTAAGGATTAGTAGGTCTAAAGTTAAGTTAAGAGTAAGGCTACTTTAAGTAAGGCGTAAGCGTAGTCCACCTCAATATGTTACCTTTGCACAACACTATCTCAGCCACTTTCTTTCACTTTTTTATGCAATTATGAACCGTAGTCGTTGTTCGCAAACCATTTGCTTACTAAAAATCGTACATTTCAACTTTTTCACACAATTTCCACATGAACTGCCAATCCAAACAACCTCCTGATCATTATCGAACGATTAATAACCAATTTATTTTCAGGAAATTTTTATCCAATGTAACTGTAATTTGTGTATCTGATCCTGTTAGAATTAAGATGACACTTATTGCTGATGAAATATTCAAAAGAAAAATGTTTTTTTTTTCTCTTTTGTACAATCAGGAGGGTAATCTCTGGGGCTGAAGAGGACACTGGACAATGAGGATCGCCGTCGCAGCCACTCTAATATAGCCAAGGATTTTGAGGTATTTATTTAAAAATTCAGTATCTAACCATTTATTTTTATTTATTTATACCGATCTGGAAGGCAACATCTCTACCGAAGAGGACCTTTGGACAACGGCAGGATATCCGCCCAAAATTCCAAGGTATTTCAAAAATTGAAGTTCCTTACCATGTTCATTGTATTAATCTGTGTATAGGAGGGCTGGCAACACTACCGAGAAGGATTACTCGACGTCAGGGGATCGCCGCCGAAGTCGCCAACAATTGCCAGGTATAACTTAAATAATTGTAAGTGTTTAATCGTGTTTTTTTTTATGTATTTAGGATGGTCCACATCAACACCGCGGTGGGCTACTGGACAACGAGGTTCGCTGTCGGAGCCACCAGGAACAGTCGCCAAAAATTGTGAAGTATTTATTTGAAAGTCTTAGGTTGTGAACTATGATTTTATTTTTTTTATGTATTTAGGAGGGCTTCACCGCCATCGAAGAGGATGGTGGACATCGAGGATTGTTGCTGGAGTAAGAAGATGGTCGCAATGGATGTATCAGGTATATGTTATACACGTTAAGTAATCGTGTTTTTATTTATATATTTAGGATGGTCCAGATCACCATCGAAGAGGGCAACTGGATAGTGACGCTCGCCGACGGAACGTTAAGTTATCAAGTATTTCATTGAAAGTTTAACCATCATTTCATTCACCGTTAGTTTATTATTTTTTTTTTTATGTGTTCAGGAGGGTGTCATCATTGCCGAAGATGACCACTGGACAACGTGGTTCGCCGTCGTATCCACCAGGATTATCGCCCAAACTTGTCAAGTATTTAATTGAAAGTTGTATGTTTTACACCATTTTATTTTGTTTTTGTATGTATTTAGGAGGGCTCCACCACCATCGAAGAGCATACTGAGCATCGAGGATCGCCGCTGTAGCGACGAGATTGTCGGCACGGGTATTGAGGTTTTTTTAAAATACGTCTAAGTGTTAAATCACGTGTTTTGTTTTTTTATGTATCCGAGAGGGCTTCACCACCACCAAAGAGGACGCTGGAGCATCGATATCGTACCGTGGATGTTTCAGGTACATCATTTACTCGTTTAATTGTGTATTCATGTTTTTGTTTTGTAATTAGAAGGGTTCCATCACTAGACAACGAGGTTCGCCGTCGGAGCTAAAAGGATCGTCGCCCAATATTGTCAAGTATTTCATTGAAAGTTTTACGTCTTACACCATTAATTTATTTTGTTTTTTATGTGTTTACGAGGGCGCCATCGTCGCCGAAGAGGAACATTGGGCAGCGTGGTTCGCCGTGGGAGTCACCGGTATTGTCACACAAAATCGTCAGGTATTTCATTCAAAGTTATAAGTTTTACACTATGATCTCATCTTGTTTTAATGTATTTAGGAGGCCCGCATCACCATCTGAGAGGATGCTGGACATCGAGGATCGCCGGTGGAGCAACGAGATTGTCGCAATGGATGTTTCAGGTATATTTCTTTACATGTTTATTTGCCTAACCATGTTTTTTTTATGTATTTAGGAGGGATCCGTCGTCGCTGAATAGGACTACCGGACGTCGTGGAGTGTCGTTGGAGCAACGGAAATCGCCGCCTATTCCGTCGGACACGCCCATTAGGTCGATGGGGGGAAAAAAATAGTACGGTTGAGTATTGCCTAATAGGCATTTTTCTACTTTATTCCATGTTACTCGTGTGTTTTACAAATGTGTTGCTCTTGTCCTTTGTTCCTTACCGTTATTTTTCCTTACGCATTACAGCTTATAGTTTTAACTCTCACTTAGCAAGCAAATTCACTGCACCTGTACCCCACGGTTCACTCACGGTTTGTTTGCATTTTTGCACCGGGTTGGGATTAGCGAATCAGGTAATGTAGGCCTGCTTACATTGGTTTCAGGCCAAGGATTTAGTTGGTACAGGTTACTAACACTTACTACTTCTAAAAAAAAAATAAAAAAAAAAAAATCTATTTTATGTCTGCATACTCTTCTTTTTGAGTATGGTTTAGTGGCTTGAGTAACATATAAATAAAATAATAATCGCGTGCGACCGGGTTGTAAACCCCGATTTGACAACCCGACAAAAACGTGATGGGGCAGTAACCCTTTCAACCTGTCCCGTAGGCAAGAATGAACAACCCGCTGAACAAGAAACCGGTTCGAGCGATACGGGTTTGTGGGGCTGATTGGTCTCAGTTTTACTCAACGAAATGGATGTGTTGCAACGCTGTCTCAAACGTCTGCACAGGAGTCCTTACCTCAGTTTTTTCTGAGTGCAGAAAGTTATTCAAACCAAGGATACAGGTACATATTTGACAATTTCTCGATTCTTTATTTAGCATTTAATTCAGCTTTGTTTGTTTTAGAATATAAAAGACTTGAAGCGAACGGGAAGATATAGCAGAATTAAACACAATTCACGAGGACTGGCCGCAGGGTTAAAATGGTACTGAGGTATAGTTCAGCATGCGACTATACAATACTAATATGTAAAGCCTTGACCACAGAAAACAACGGAATCTTAGAAATCCTCCTTGATCGCGGAATTCAGACCAGAATCGTGAGTTGCATTGCATTTAATTCATTTCACTTAAAAAAAAAAATAAGCTCAGTAGCTGGTTTACCTGCAAACGATATTCATTAATGTAGATCATCGCGGCAAAAGATGGTGTAGTGATTCAGAGAATTTTCATACGCCCATGTAGTTTTCGTCTACAAGTTGGATATGTTCTTTTTTTTTGTGTACAAACTGGCTAGAATGACAAAGCTGTTAAATGAACTAGTAATTTGTATATTGGAAAGTGGGGCATACTATGCTGCATTTAAAATTAATGCTCAGCGAAGAAAGATATTAGGGAAAGATTATTAAGAAAGGGAATTATTCACAAAATATATCTTTCTGATTGGGTTTATTTAATACACCAGCCCAGGGGAAAGGAAATGATATTGCTAAAAATAATACAAATAATCGATGGAAATATATAGCACTTCTAACGAGTGGGATGGGGGATATTGGTACTTAATTAATTGTTGACTGTGATTATTGATTAATGATAAGTATATAGTTACGTCATTTCGCTGTTTAATAGTTGAACCGTATAAATCGGTATTTTAAAAATTATAGGTGTTTAGCTTATTGGAAATGTATTACAAATTAAATATGACGAACGTTAATAATAATGACGCTTAATATTATATTGACGTAATTTTATGAATACTAATCGCCTCCAAAACAAATCATCGCTTGTGTTCAGGTTGCGTGTCCGATAAAAATGAACATGGAGTTAATAAAAAACAGCTTATTACTCGCTACACAAATTGTGATCCAACGGGCGGTTTTACTAAAGAAATTAGATGTTTTACAACGCTGTTAAACATGTTTCACATAAAGCTACTGAATCCTATCCGTGACATTGCAGAAAGTTGTTAAACTGTGGCAAAACTTGTACTAAAGTTTAACATTGCATAACTCTGTCAAAATGTAATGTTATAATATCAGTAAAAAAAATTAAACCTATCTTGCAACAAATGAAACTGTGTGATGTTAACAAATGTACACTGTCTTGTGCAAAGAAACTCTTCATAGAAAAACTGGGTGATAAAAACTTAAATTCTTGTATGTGGCTCTTGTAAATTTTGTGGGTTTTTTCCCTCATTGAATTTAATGTTTTTTTATTTTTTCTGCTGTCTGTAATGCTGTATGTGTTGTGTTTTGTTGTCTCCTTTGTCCTAGCATTTGATTTGCGAAAGATTAGGAAGTTTTAATGTAATGACGATTATATTGTGATTTAACCTCGTGTATATTAGAAGTACCGATTTAAGTTTTCGTTTATAGTCTGTATTTTTATCACCAGGGAAACATATACATATTCATTTCACACAATTTATTATAACTGAAACATTTACACAATTGACACTACATACAACAACTATACACAATTTGACACCCAAAGAATTTTCCGTAACTATAGGGTATTGAACCCTAATATTCGGCGTAGCTTGCCGATGCTCAACCATTGAGCTATAGTCACTTACAATTTCAATGTTTTATACCTTGAGTCAACGCACGAAAATATTGTATAGTTAATGTTTTAATCTTGCTATACTATTTGTCAGTCTGACCAGTAAATGTATGTGTATCATGGCGTATATGTAGAGGTTCCAATTACGGTGTCAGAAGTTTGAGGTTCAAATCCAGTAAGGTATAGAAATAACAAAAAAGCATTAATTAAACGTAACAAATCTTTACTTATATTTTAACATTGCTATAGTATTTGGCAGTCTGACCAATTAATGTACTTGTATAATGGCACGTCTGTTGAAGGTCCGTCTACGATGTCAGAAGACAAAGGTTCAAATCCATTAAGAGGTAAAAAACGAAAATTTAATATACTATCTTTTATTTTAACTGTCACTCAAATATTTGAAAATGTGCAAAAGATGACGCTTCGCTATACCATTGGTTAGTCTGACCATACATTTCAAAAATGTTATAGCATATGTGTAGAGAATCCGGCTACGGTATGAGAAGACTAGGTTTCAAATCGTAGGCATTGCTAAAGTTATCGGAAAACATGCATTAAATACTTTTATGTTTACTATATTATATTTATTGAATATGTGTAATAGGTTGTCTAAAGATGACTTGCAAAAATGGTTGTCGGCAGAACGTAACTCATGGCTCAATTGTAGAGCATTGGCTTCGTAATTCGAATGATTAGGGATCGATCCCCAAAAGAGTTCAGTCCTAAAATAAATGATTAAAATGAACGAATAGTATCTTCAAAGGTTTCTGACATTGCAATTGCTATGCAATAATCCCAAAGGTATAAGACATGATATAACATGAATTTCTATACAATGCATAAGATTTCTAACGTTCATTTCTCGTCGTTCATCTGTCTAGACAGAGGACAATGGCTACGGTTAAAATCCGTTGTACATTATACAAATTTCTAGATACTCTATAAAGAGTGATATATCATATTTACTATGCTACGGTTAAAATACGTTGTAAATTATACAAATTTCTATATACTCAGTAAAGAGTAACATACCATATTTATTGAAATTTTTTACCTTTTTCGAGATTAACATTTGGTAAAATATCCGTTCGCGTGCTTCGCACGAAGTTACCCAACTCGACTGGCCCCGTGGAATCGTGACACCTGGGAATGTAGGAAGACTGTGGAATCGGAGACCTGACTGGGAATCGAACCAGGAAGCTTCGAGTTGGGAAGCGGACGCTTTGCCTTTCTGGCATCTGCCCCCCTATATCCCCCCATTGGGATAAGGTTTTCTATTGACTTGCGCGCACTGTTACGTTACGTAAGTGTTAAAGACTTAAACTTTCCTGAAGTGTCACAAGTATCTCAATGGTAGAGCATAGACATAGTTATATGGGATTTGAACCCACGCAATTCAACTATGTTCGTTGTGCAGAAAGGAAAATTTAATAATAGTTTTTGCATTTAGATTGCTGCATATTTATTGCAATATTTGAATCATTTGATAGAATTCTAAACATCATGATGGTTTCTGCATTTGGAATTGTAGTATAGCAGTTGCAGTTTTAGAAACCTTGTGCAATGTATAGAATTTAACATATCGTTTATTTGAATTATTTTAGGATTGAACTCTTTCGGGGATCGATCACAAATCATTCGAATTACGAAGCCAATGCTCTACAATTGAGCCATGAGTTACGTTCTGCCGACAACCATTTTTGCAAGTCATCTTTAGACAACCTATTACACATATTCAATAAATATATTTGTTTGTTTAAGCATTTGTTACGTTTAATTAATGCTTTTTTGTTATTTCTATACCTTACAGGATTTGAACCTCAAACTTCTGACACCGTAATTGGAACCTCTACATATACGCCATGATACACATACATTTACTGGTCAGACTGACAAATAGTATAGCAAGATTAAAACATTAACTATACAATATTTTCGTGCGTTGACTCAAGGTATAAAACATTGAAATTGTAAGTGACTATAGCTCAATGGTTGAGCATCGGCAAGCTACGCCGAATATTAGGGTTCAATACCCTATAGTTACGGAAAATTCAATGGGTGTCAAATTGTGTATAGTTGTTGTATGTAGTGTCAATTGTGTAAATGTTTCAGTAATAATAAATTGTGTGAAATGAATATGTATGTTTCCCTGGTGATAAAAATACAGACTATAAACGAAAACTTAAATCGGTACTTCTAATATACACGAGGTTAAATCACAATATAATCGTCATTACATTAAAACTTCCTAATATTTCGCAAATCAAATGCTAGGACAAAGGAGACAACAAAACACAACACATACAGCATTACAGACAGCAGAAAAATAAAAAAACAATAAATTCAATGAGGGAAAAAACCCACAAAATTTACAAGAGCCACATACAAGAATTTAAGTTTTTATCACCCAGTTTTCTATGAAGAGTTTCTTTTGCACAAGACAGTGTACATTTTTTAACATCACACAGTTTCATTTGTTGCAAGATAAGTTTAATTTTTTTTACTGATATTATAACATTACATTTTGACAGAGTTATGCAATGTTAAACCTTAGTACAAGTTTTGCCACAGTTTAACAACTTTCTGCAATGTCACGGATAGGATTCAGTAGCTTTATGTGAAACATGTTTAACAGCGTTGTAAAACATCTAATTTCTTTAGTAAAACCGCCCGTTGGATCACAATTTGTGTAGCGAGTAATAAGCTGTTTTTTATTAATTCCATGTTCATTTTTATCGGACACGCAACCTGAACACAAGCGATGATTTGTTTTGGAGGCGATTAGTATTCATAAAATTACGTCAATATAATATTAAGCGTCATTATTATTAACGTTCGTCATATTTAATTTGTAATACATTTCCAATAAGCTAAACACCTATAATTTTTAAAATACCGATTTATATGGTTCAACTATTAAACAGCGAAATGACGTAACTATATACTTATCATTAATCAATAATCACAGTCAACAATTAATTAAGTACCAATATCCCCCATCCCACTCGTTAGTAGTGCTATATATTTCCATCGATTATTTGTATTATTTTTAGCAATATCATTTCCTTTCCCCTGGGCTGGTGTATTAAATAAACCCAACCAGAAAGATATATTTTGTGAATAATTCCCTTTCTTAATAATCTTTCCCTAATATCTTTCTTCGCTGAGCATTAATTTTAAATGCAGCATAGTATGCCCCACTTTCCAATATACAAATTACTAGTTCATTTAACAGCTTTGTCATTCTAGCCAGTTTGTACACAAAAAAAAAGAACATATCCAACTTGTAGACGAAAACTACATGGGCGTATGAAAATTCTCTGAATCACTACACCATCTTTTGCCGCGATGATCTACATTAATGAATATCGTTTGCAGGTAAACCAGCTACTGAGCTTATTTTTTTTTTTAAGTGAAATGAATTAAATGCAATGCAACTCACGATTCTGGTCTGAATTCCGCGATCAAGGAGGATTTCTAAGATTCCGTTGTTTTCTGTGGTCAAGGCTTTACATATTAGTATTGTATAGTCGCATGCTGAACTATACCTCAGTACCATTTTAACCCTGCGGCCAGTCCTCGTGAATTGTGTTTAATTCTGCTATATCTTCCCGTTCGCTTCAAGTCTTTTATATTCTAAAACAAACAAAGCTGAATTAAATGCTAAATAAAGAATCGAGAAATTGTCAAATATGTACCTGTATCCTTGGTTTGAATAACTTTCTGCACTCAGAAAAAACTGAGGTAAGGACTCCTGTGCAGACGTTTGAGACAGCGTTGCAACACATCCATTTCGTTGAGTAAAACTGAGACCAATCAGCCCCACAAACCCGTATCGCTCGAACCGGTTTCTTGTTCAGCGGGTTGTTCATTCTTGCCTACGGGACAGGTTGAAAGGGTTACTGCCCCATCACGTTTTTGTCGGGTTGTCAAATCGGGGTTTACAACCCGGTCGCACGCGATTATTATTTTATTTATATGTTACTCAAGCCACTAAACCATACTCAAAAAGAAGAGTATGCAGACATAAAATAGATTTTTTTTTTTTATTTTTTTTTTTAGAAGTAGTAAGTGTTAGTAACCTGTACCAACTAAATCCTTGGCCTGAAACCAATGTAAGCAGGCCTACATTACCTGATTCGCTAATCCCAACCCGGTGCAAAAATGCAAACAAACCGTGAGTGAACCGTGGGGTACAGGTGCAGTGAATTTGCTTGCTAAGTGAGAGTTAAAACTATAAGCTGTAATGCGTAAGGAAAAATAACGGTAAGGAACAAAGGACAAGAGCAACACATTTGTAAAACACACGAGTAACATGGAATAAAGTAGAAAAATGCCTATTAGGCAATACTCAACCGTACTATTTTTTTCCCCCCATCGACCTAATGGGCGTGTCCGACGGAATAGGCGGCGATTTCCGTTGCTCCAACGACACTCCACGACGTCCGGTAGTCCTATTCAGCGACGACGGATCCCTCCTAAATACATAAAAAAAACATGGTTAGGCAAATAAACATGTAAAGAAATATACCTGAAACATCCATTGCGACAATCTCGTTGCTCCACCGGCGATCCTCGATGTCCAGCATCCTCTCAGATGGTGATGCGGGCCTCCTAAATACATTAAAACAAGATGAGATCATAGTGTAAAACTTATAACTTTGAATGAAATACCTGACGATTTTGTGTGACAATACCGGTGACTCCCACGGCGAACCACGCTGCCCAATGTTCCTCTTCGGCGACGATGGCGCCCTCGTAAACACATAAAAAACAAAATAAATTAATGGTGTAAGACGTAAAACTTTCAATGAAATACTTGACAATATTGGGCGACGATCCTTTTAGCTCCGACGGCGAACCTCGTTGTCTAGTGATGGAACCCTTCTAATTACAAAACAAAAACATGAATACACAATTAAACGAGTAAATGATGTACCTGAAACATCCACGGTACGATATCGATGCTCCAGCGTCCTCTTTGGTGGTGGTGAAGCCCTCTCGGATACATAAAAAAACAAAACACGTGATTTAACACTTAGACGTATTTTAAAAAAACCTCAATACCCGTGCCGACAATCTCGTCGCTACAGCGGCGATCCTCGATGCTCAGTATGCTCTTCGATGGTGGTGGAGCCCTCCTAAATACATACAAAAACAAAATAAAATGGTGTAAAACATACAACTTTCAATTAAATACTTGACAAGTTTGGGCGATAATCCTGGTGGATACGACGGCGAACCACGTTGTCCAGTGGTCATCTTCGGCAATGATGACACCCTCCTGAACACATAAAAAAAAAAAAAATAAACTAACGGTGAATGAAATGATGGTTAAACTTTCAATGAAATACTTGATAACTTAACGTTCCGTCGGCGAGCGTCACTATCCAGTTGCCCTCTTCGATGGTGATCTGGACCATCCTAAATATATAAATAAAAACACGATTACTTAACGTGTATAACATATACCTGATACATCCATTGCGACCATCTTCTTACTCCAGCAACAATCCTCGATGTCCACCATCCTCTTCGATGGCGGTGAAGCCCTCCTAAATACATAAAAAAAAATAAAATCATAGTTCACAACCTAAGACTTTCAAATAAATACTTCACAATTTTTGGCGACTGTTCCTGGTGGCTCCGACAGCGAACCTCGTTGTCCAGTAGCCCACCGCGGTGTTGATGTGGACCATCCTAAATACATAAAAAAAAACACGATTAAACACTTACAATTATTTAAGTTATACCTGGCAATTGTTGGCGACTTCGGCGGCGATCCCCTGACGTCGAGTAATCCTTCTCGGTAGTGTTGCCAGCCCTCCTATACACAGATTAATACAATGAACATGGTAAGGAACTTCAATTTTTGAAATACCTTGGAATTTTGGGCGGATATCCTGCCGATAACCCCCGTTGTCCAAAGGTCCTCTTCGGTAGAGATGTTGCCTTCCAGATCGGTATAAATAAATAAAAATAAATGGTTAGATACTGAATTTTTAAATAAATACCTCAAAATCCTTGGCTATATTAGAGTGGCTGCGACGGCGATCCTCATTGTCCAGTGTCCTCTTCAGCCCCAGAGATTACCCTCCTGATTGTACAAAAGAGAAAAAAAAAACATTTTTCTTTTGAATATTTCATCAGCAATAAGTGTCATCTTAATTCTAACAGGATCAGATACACAAATTACAGTTACATTGGATAAAAATTTCCTGAAAATAAATTGGTTATTAATCGTTCGATAATGATCAGGAGGTTGTTTGGATTGGCAGTTCATGTGGAAATTGTGTGAAAAAGTTGAAATGTACGATTTTTAGTAAGCAAATGGTTTGCGAACAACGACTACGGTTCATAATTGCATAAAAAAGTGAAAGAAAGTGGCTGAGATAGTGTTGTGCAAAGGTAACATATTGAGGTGGACTACGCTTACGCCTTACTTAAAGTAGCCTTACTCTTAACTTAACTTTAGACCTACTAATCCTTAACTTAATCTACGTTTATCTAATTCATCTAGACTTATCGTACTACCCAACTAAACAAGTCCAGTGCAGAGGCTAACCCAGGTGCTGATGCAGTGCGTTATTGATGCGTAGTTGATGAATCTACAAATTGCGAAAGCTGGCTGCACGTGCGAAAGTTCTAAGAATAATTAGACGTGGATTTCAAGCAACAAATGTACACTAGTGCACCACGTGCAGGTGAAAGAGCTACTGAGCTACTGAGCTTCTAGCTTCTTTTTTGCTTCATCCCCCCTCCCCTCGCCTTTTTTGTGTATGCCCGAGGTTCTTCATCTGTTTTAGGCACTTGGAAAGAAACAAGAAAAATGCAAAAAAAAAAAAAAAAAAAAAAGAAAAGAAAATAAAAAAAACCAAGTAACCTAGGGTCAATCGATGGGGAATGGCTATAACCTCGGGCTCACCTGGAAATAAAAATTTGCCCTTCAACCTATCGACCTTCAGAATTAGGTCCCTCTACCCTACGCTCTACTTCCGGGAAAGCAATAATGTGACACGTGTCTGCGAGTATTTAAGGCGTCGTCTAGACGCTAGATATTCACATTCGTACGGAGTCTTGCTTCTACAAATATACCACAACTATATCACCATCGTCAATCGATTCGCTTATCAGGTAAGTTGAATTTATGCTAACTAGCTTCATTGTCTTCTTTAATTGTAGAAAGTTAGAGGATATCTCTACTTCAATTAAATTAGTTCTAAATCTATGTTAGTAAACTAATTCTTAATTAAATCAAACTGTTACCAATAGCATTCCATTTCTTTTAGGAACGACCCTTTCAATCCATGTGTGAGTAGGTGCTGGCGTGTTTACTCTGGCTGCCTTTCAAACTGATTCAAATGAGGTATTGAAATTTGTTAAGTACCACTAATTAATTAAAAAATTTATAGTACCATACTTTATGTTTGTTGCTACTCTTAGGTTTCATCACTGCTGGTATTCATCATATAGTCATGTCCTTTAATTCACATTACTAACCGGATACTTCTGAATGTAAATAGAAATTATTAAACATCGAAAATCTTATCAATAAAGTTTAAATATGTATGTGTAATTCTTGTACCTGCAAAACACTATTTTAACGTATGCCCTGCATATGTGAATCTACTTGATATTTCAACTGTTCGACTTTGAATAACTATTAAATTATTTAATGTTACACTAACCCAAAAAATAATTCTGATCACTAACAAATAAGCAAAGCAAAGTACAATTAAACAAAGTAAAAAGTACAATTATTTTCAATTAGGTGGGCAAATAAACATTCATAATTGATACACAATATGTCTTACCATAAATAGGTTGGAAAATAATTTTACTAACCTATCATTTCTTCCCATTACTATTACTATTGAATTATCCTCAGCACACATGAATCTAATGAAATACATAATATTTACCATACTGTAGTTTACAATGTAGGATTCTGGTCAGTCTATCCTAAAACACAATACTTTGAGCAGCATTACTCAGACACCAGCCATATAAAGTGTCATTTCAATGAGTTAATCTAGATAAGTGATATGTTATGTAGAAATGTGTACAAATCATACAATTACCATAACTCCTTATTGTTTGAAATTGAAAGGCTATTCAACTGTTAATTATCGAAGTTACAGTGTTAGTCTATGTGTATATATATGTCCATAGGAACCTATGGTTTACAAAGCTTCGACAAATGTAGATAAAAATTAGTACAATTATTTTCAATTCGTTGGGATAACATGAATTCATAGCTATATATAATATACTTTACCATAAACAGCCTAGAAAATGGTTTTTAACCTGTTAAAAAAATAATAATTTATATTATAAATATTGTCACTCTTTCCCAACAATAATTCCAAAGTATTTACTTACCATTAGAATATTATTACAATTTCATATTATTACTATTATTATTTCACTTACCAATTGTTGAAATTGATGATAGTTTTCAATCAATGTGTTTGTAATTCTGGTCAGCCTGTAGTAAAACATGATACTCCTACCATAATAGAAGCCCTTCTCAGTGACATATTCTGCAAACGAACAGCATTATCTACTCCAATGCCAGCCATATAGAGTGTCATGTCAATTGAGTAATCTAGATATGTGATAGTTTATACAGAGATGTATACAAAACATACAATTACCATGACTCCTTTTGTTTGGAATTGAAAGGCTGTTCAACTGCTAGTTATCAAAGTCACAGTATTCGTGGCAAAGTTGTTATCCCAAAATTATCTACAGATAAAAACTAGACACAATGTCTGTGTCCCCGCAGAGGGATGTTTAATCGTCCAACCAGCCCGATGTCTTGACGTTAAAATTCCAATCCGTTCTGTTCCAGCTACATTCAGCGGCTAAAATGACAAAAATTAAAGCAATAAAAATGGAAAGGTATTGTCTAAAGGAATGGCTCTCATGACCTGCAACCACCATTCTTTACACATCCGTACAGCTACCTAAAAACAAATTAAAATTTCACTTGAAAATGATATGGGAAGTTTTAAGAAAACACAGAAACGCAAAGCAAAGGGTTACCAACATAGTTTCCGTACAATGATAAGGCAAAAAAAGAGATGAAACGATACGTGTGTTTCAGCTATTCGCCTCGGCTTCAACAGGAGTAACACTGAAAGATGCTTAAGCATTTTCGCGAATAGAGTTTCGTCGAGCTGACGATTTTGGAAGGCAATGAAAGTCTGGGCAATAACGTAAATGACTCTGATATCCAACAGCTTTGCTAATAGCTTTGAATGACGCTACAAAAATCGGTCCTTCACCCACACTTTCAACAACTTAATGCAAGACGCTTTTCCCTCGGGGTATTTACGTCGAAAGTGTCAAACTGTAAGACCAAAAAGGAAAAATGGGAAAGCAAGAAACTGGGCGATTGCAAGCTGCACATACCTTTACGTTGAATCACACATGGACCAAGAACTGCCCACAACTTCAACAATAATCTCGAAATACTCGCTTTTCGCTCGAGTTACGATGTTGTCAAACGAGTCACACGCGCACGTACACACACTTCGGATTTCGTCTGCTGCCGGTGGGTGCTTGTCGCCGATGCAAACGTTCCAGCTGTGGCGATTTGGCAGGGGATCCATCAATCCTTCAACGCTATGGTAAACAGGGCGTCCTTTGGCTCGCCGATCTTTCAGTCGCAACGCCTGTAATTCCTGGAACAAAACCTCACCCATCCTCATGTGATGCGAGTATATGTTAATGTTAACTGTGTTAAAAATGAGTTCAAAATGTATGTTAGAAAAAACTAATTCTAACTGTAAGAAAACTGTTACCCATTGCATACCATTTGTTAGATTTGCCAATCTTTTTTTTGTGAGTAACGGACAAAAAGTTTAACCCCGACCCATCGGGCTTAAACTGCATCTACTTTTACATCTCAGATTATACTCAAAAACCATAAATTCGACGCCAAATTTCGTTTTCGTTATTGTCGCTAAATTCTAAATCTTAATCGTGTACATTATTAACTATTACTTTTTTAAAAACTTTGAAAAGGAGAAGTCGGGCTTAAAATTTATGGCGCGGCTAATTAAATATTTTTCGAATAAAACCTAAAAGAAAAGAAATCGGGGTGTTAACATCACACAATGTTAGTTTGTTTTAAAAACGGCTGGTTTAACGAGAAAACCACTTACATAATCAAACTTAGTGTTCAATTTTGGCTGTGCCGTGTGATTTTAGAAGAAGAAGCGTCGAATTTCGGCATTCCATGCCACGGCTCAACTATAGAGCGATGGATTATAACTATGCAAAGACTGTTTCTTGATTTCATCTGGAAGCAACGTATTGACACTTGTACTTGATCAATAGACTTTGTATTCCAGTTGTGTTAAGGTATGCAATTTCCGTTTAAAATGCGCAGTTCTCCAAATACAAGCTGAAGGTTGGTTCTAGATGACAAAACCGGATCGTCCTCCGACCTAGGTCCAGCTTGCTGGAAATGGAGCTTAAACGGTGTACGTATACGACTGGCAGCCAACTTTACTTGTATCCATTTGCTTTGGACGCCGCTGGATATGGGAACAACCACTGACTGGCTTTTTTCTGGCTGGATTTTTATCAATAAAGGCGGGATAACCAACGACGTTTCTTCTTCGTCTTCGTCAATCTCAACCCTCTGTTTCATTTGAAAGCTCAAGCAAACGTGAGTATTTTTTACTGGGGCTGGAAAGCTTTGGTTGATTTGCAATTCCGTCAACTGGCCCACTGCGACACGCGTCTCCAAATAGCCTACTGAAAGGAGAACAAATCATTAAGAATTTGGTAGGGCATAGTTATTAGCAGCGGTTATCGAAAAACAAAAGGTTCTATCAAGAAAGCTAATACGACCGGAAACATTGTCGAAGGTTGAATTCTCTCTTGAACGAATAGTTACTCTGTCAAAATTGTCTATCCCTAACACGAATTCGTGAATGAAATTAAACTCGTCAGAGGCGCATCGGCCGTCTACTAGCAATTTTTTCTACTACGACTGGCTATGTGAGAAAACTTTGACGTCACAAGAGAGCAAGTATACTTGCTTTGGTTCGCGGAAGAGGTTTGCGGTCGAAAACTCCAAGCAGTGCCCTTAAAGACGGCTCGACATGCTCCTCTGCCCACTTGACAGACGAAATCTTTCTCGACTGTGGCCACGGACGCGTTGTTGGCCAATGCTGGTAATGATAATTGTTGGCTTGTTGGCTTCGTAATCGTTCCTGGCGTAGCTGCGATGGGTTTCTGCATTACAGGTGACTGGGTGACTATAACTGGCATAGTCACCGTCGGCCGCTGCGTGACTATAACTGGCTTATTCACCGCCGGCCGCTGCGTGACAAGAGCCGCCACCATGGCTTGCGTAGGTCGTTGTACAACTGAACCACTAGATGTCGTCACTTTCAACGGTGGACGAATAGGTTTGCTTGTAGGCCGGGGTAATATTTCATTGAATAATTCTTCGGCAGGCGATTCAACTGAGCTTTCGGGATTTTTCTTTGTGGATTCTGATGAAAGTGACAAAAACATAGCAATAAATGAATAGCTCTAACGATAAGTAGCCACTGCAATTCTGTACCGCACAGATTGGGGAAACGGGTGCTGCAGGCAGTGGTGGCAGGACATTGTGAGCACGGCGTTCCGATCTTGTAGCTGGGTAATCCGACAAAATTTCCAGCCGGCCCGTAGTTACAGACATAGAGATTAGTCTCGAAGGTTCCGTTGTCACGGAAGGACGTGAATCCGCAACCGACGCGGTTTGTGTCCGCCCAGATAATTTGACTGTAGTGACCCGTTACAACTGAGAACCTGCGCACCATTTGAAAGAAATAAAACAAGTATTTAGACTATCTGAGCCATCCGTACCGAGTCCTTAAAGGCTTTCTGTTTCCTGCAAGCCACACGGCTTCCATACACAAATAATTCAAGGAGAAACGATCAAGAACCGAATCAGTGGATGGTTGCCTTAGCAATACAGCATTAAATCGAATGAGGGTATTGCCCTGTATTAAACAAACGAACTTAAAAATATATATATATATGTCTATTCATTACGTATTTTTTGCCCCCTCTCCATTTTGCGAATATGACAAACGTTGCCAAGAGGTTTTGTTCGATTGAATTGCCGAAAAGCTTGGATACAGTGCGGGGAAAGGTTGATGAGCCATTACCATCGAGAAGATTGAACGCCGGACTGTGTCACGCTGTGAGTATTCATGAACCGCTTGAGCTTTCAGATTTAATCTGTCCATAATAAAGTTTCTTGAAGATTTTCTTGGTACCGTTCGTTCTTTTCTCTCTTGCTTCCGGCGTTGTACGTCTCTGTGCTCTATACAAGTGCTATTCAATATAAACGTTTCGGAATTGTGTTTGTGCTTGTACAGCGCGGATCCTTTTAACGTAATGAAAACATACGTTACGCAGGTAAGAGTGAAGTTAGTACGCATTTCTACCCTCTGCATTCTGGTAATGCTTGCAACCGTAAGCACTACTTAAAAAAAAAACTCGTCTTCATTTTAAAACAAAATAAGATGTTTGTTTTTTTCTCAGAAACGAATTGAGCGCAATGACTAGCTCACGACTTTCTCCTTGGTCTGCACGTTCTCAAAGTCGCACGCAGCCACAGTAGTTGGTGATCAAGCTGACGAGACAGCTACCGTGGCTGATGATAAGCATCGAAAGGGGAAATTAACAAGTAAGACGTTACCAAAACTAATCAGTATGAAAAAAGCTACGGCGAAATGCTTTGGGTCTACGCCTTTGACAAACTTCGACAAATCCACGTTGCCTGAACTGAAATTCGTTATGACAAGACAAGTCTAAAATTGAAAGCCGAAAAGTGTGCGTCCCTACTGCACAACTAGATCGAATTCGACGCAAAAGAATAATCGGGGAAGTGTATAAGTTTTGCGGCCCTGCATTCTTTTGCATAAGCCCGTAACAGCCGGGTTGTAAAGCGGAGCTCCTGGGTCGATATGGACTGCGTACGAATATAGTATGTGAAAGAGTTTACTAGATTGTGAATCTTACTCGAATTTGCGGGCCGACGTGTTTGGAAACTCTGCCACTTCCTCGTACCATCTGGTCACCTGCTTTTTCCAATTGATCGGCAAACGCGGACCGTTTGTCCATTCAACGGCCAAGTTCTGGCCAACTGGGAATCGAGCTGAAAAAGCAGTGGTCACTTAGGTTTCAACTGTCACACGTTAACGTCAATATGCCCGTGGCAAACGAACGTCCAAGAGAAGAAACACGACGTGTTTCGCTGATGGCATTCACATTTTGCATCCAACAGGACAACAATAATAGCGAAAGGTAGAAATGATGTTTAAAGCGAGTCGTTCGTATTGAGCGCTTACCCACTTTGCGGCATTCGTTGCAGTCGTGTTCAAATAGACATTGCTCAGCGTGGCGTTGAGCGACGGCAGCCAGCTCTTCGTCCCACATCTGATTACATTCAAAAACACATTTTGTTGCATCGAAAGAGGAAAAAAAAAAAAAAAATGAAAAAAAGATAAAGTAAAAGAGATTGACGACATGATTCCAGTTGCGCTTCTAAGTCAAATCAGAGCATCAAAGCGCACTCTCTTTTTTTTTTTAAGTGTTATTTGACAAGACATGGAGAATGCTTTTGCCCACCTACCATCATTTGCATATTGGAAGCTTGGGGTTGGGGACCGGGCTGGCCTCGCGACTCTTGACCGGACGCCACGATCGACCGCAGCGTGTTGTGCGTCTGCAAAATCATTTGCCGGTTATTTCTGTCCAAGCCACGTGTCGATACAGTTCCATCACATTTCGCCCCGTCACTCTGTCACACATAATTCAAAATGGGAAAAAAAAAAAAAATAAAAATAAATAAATCAAATGACGTCAGCCGTGAAAGAAAGTTGTTCTAAATCATAATGACTGATATACAAACGAAAACGCAAAAAAAAAAAAAAAAAAAAAAAAAAAAAGGAAAAGTGTAGAAAGGCATGGCTCGATTTGTTATGATTCGCTGCGACATGATTTGACATGAGAGCCGACTGAATCTTTCATCATCTGTCATTGGAAAAAGCTCTTTAAATTCTTGCGAAAAACGGTGTCATGTTAACCCTCCCATACGAAACGTCCTCAACGATCCAATTGAAAAAAACAAACAAAAAAAAAAACAAAAAAAACTACTGCTGTTTGCATCGTCTGTTTTACTCATTCCGTCTCTTCTTGTCCCTGGTCTGGTTGCATCTTCTTCAACATGTCGGCTAACAAGAAAACGCGATTTATTCGGCGGTGCAATTTGATTTCGAACAGACGGGATCAAAAGTCTAAAAGGAGGGTAATGGAAAAGAGCTGCATTACAGCAATCCGTTGTGCCATGAAACCAGTTGTTACAACAACAACAATAACAACAACTTGTTATACGACGTACAAAAAAAACAAACAAACAAAAAAACTCGCCGTGCTTCTGAAGAGATTTCTCTTTTACGTTCCCCAGATATGAAGAAACTGCCACAATCCCCCCCCCCCCCCCCCTTGATTTGATACCATCGTAAAGTGCACAACAGTCAGCGGGTGCACCGTTTTAAAACGAAATCCCTCTCGCCCAATTCTCGCCAAGCAATCCAAGAGAGTTCCAAGAGAATAAATCAAAGCGCTCCCCATTGCAGACTCGCATTTTTATAATGATGAGCCTAGCACATTCTTACCAGGAATCGACACATTGTGTGCTGTGATGAGAGACGGCAGTACGGGGAATGATCCTGAGCCCGACATGAGATTATCAAAGCGGCCAGGAACGCAACAAATGAATGCGCGATCATCATCTTACGAATGTAGTTTGCACTGGATGTTTTGCAGATCCACTGTTGAATTCCAATTGTGAAAAGCCCAAATCAGAAAGACACATACGTAATAAAGAAAGTGAAAGTATACAATCCGTTCAAAATGCGAGTAAAAAAAAAATACGTTAGAACTTTTTGCTACTTACGTCTTGACACAAACGGTATGTTCGCCAATGACAAGCGATTGGTCGAGAATGCGAGAACTAGTTAGTTATCCTTCTTTTATAAACTAGCGCCCGTGAGTTGGACACGAGATAATGCCAAAGCGCCCCAAGGCTCCAACTTTTCCTTTCCTTCGTCTTCATTTGAGTGTCATAACTAATGTCGACGTCGTTATGCGTACAGTAATAACAGTTGACTCTACATAAAAATACAAAAATTCATTAGAAACAAAGGACATTTGCCAAGGTTTTAAAAACACCTTACCATTAACGTCCAAGGAAGGTGATGGTGGTTTGACGAAATCAGCACATTCGTTCCGTAATTTGCACGTGAAAACACACGTACGTACGTACATACACACACATACACACATACACACATACACACACACACGTATGTGGATCAATACAATATTCGATCAATAGGGGACTAGGGGAACGAAATGAATTCATAATGCTCGGCATTCAAAATAGATGTCTATGAGTTTCGAAGGTGTTTCGTTCGGTCGCCTATCGAATTACGCAGTCGATTCGGAAGCGCTCGGTCGATTCCGTACGTCCTACATGGCCAGTCAAGTAAATCCTTAAAACTTCTTCCTACTTTTTCTTTTTTTTTTTTTTGCTGTTGTTGTTGTTTTTTGTTCTGCCTTTCCCCACCCCATCTGTTCCATAGACTTACATGCCCAAGCAGCAAGGTCGAAATCATCAATGACATTCTTCGAGACATAACCGCTGCGGTCGTTTGAATCCTACCGAAAACACTGTTGTACAACAACAAAAATGAGCTAGATAAGCCCGCCAGCCGGCACGCGCATGTCTGGCATAAAGTGGGGTACAACTTCCGCCAGTCGTCGGCTGTAATTAAAGTCATACGCAACAGCGGTACAAACCCAGAAAAACGGAAGGGAAACGAAATAAAGCCAAGGAAAATGAGATCGAAACGCGTAACAGTGTGTCTAACAGACACGCATAGTAAACACATCTAGCCGATGAAGAAATGATGGGGAAAAAAAAAACAACAAAAAAACAAAAAAAAACAAACAAACATAATGAAGCCTATAAAAATAATGCACACACAAACCTCATTCGTTTTTGTTGTCTTCCTTGAAATGGAAAAACATCCAAGGTTTGGCTCTGATGAAACAATCCGTCTCGGGTAAAACTTGTCTCTATCGCCCCCTTTTGTTTTCGCTCTCGTTTGTCCTCTCTTCCCACCTTGCGCACTGCCTTCGACGTCGAAGAAGAAAAACACTGGGCTCCCCTCGTCGAATGGAAACGAGTAAGTTCATCTCCCATTTTTTTTTTTTTTTTTTTTTTTTTGTCTTGGCTCGAACAAAGATGAAGCATCGACGGGCTCCTTTTGACGAACTCTCTTGATACTTCTTCTTTTTCAGCTCGTTGTTGTTGTATTTGCATTTGCGGCGTGAAAGACACAAATTCGATTTGGCTTTGGCTTTTGCCACCATTCAAACGTCGTGCTTCTGTTTCTCGGCTTGCTCCTTTCGCACACACTTTTGCTGCTGTGTGCGTCGACCCCCCCCCCCCCTCCCATCCACCCCCGCCAACAACTACAGCCGTTGGCTCTCGACCGGCACAGTAATCAGATCTGTCAGTAGGGTAGAGTATATCAGTGCGTCGATGCGGCAAATATTAGACAGCGGCGTCGGGTATAACCATGCCTCATTATCTTCTTTCATGTAGCCCCAGAAGAAGATGAAGAAGAAAAAAGAGCTTCGTCGACGAGCGTTTCTACGGCGACTCCAACAAACACACACACACACACACACACACACACACACACACACACACACACACACACAAAAAAGGTCCTACAAGATACACTGTTTGTGGCTCCCCCATCGGCTCTAATAAAAAGAAACAAACTCAAGAGCCAAAAGCATTAATGACTGACATATTATTTTCTTCTTCTTTTTTTTTTTTTGGTTGTTTTTTGTTTTGTTATGTTCAAACACTGACCATTCATTCTCCCTTCCAGCTAATCATCACGATCTTCATCACTGGGGCGTGGTTTTACTGGGCATTGATAGGAAGAAATGGATTCCACCAAAGGAAATCCGGTTAAAACGAAGCAGAGAAGTTAAAATTGTGAAAATAATAACAAATAATCATCGAAATTGAAATACAGATTGGGAAGGAGAGAGGGCGACGCAGTGCTTAATGTCATTATATAGAAATATATGGAGGATAGCATTACATTTTTTTTTTTCTTCTTAAAATCACCGTTCGCGCACACAGTACAACGAAAAAAAAAAAAAAAAATGAATGGGATATAGGATTTAGAGATGAAAAATAAAGGTGTCGAATGTCTTGTTTGTCACGTACTACGTCATGCGAGATGACGATGACACTCGTAATATAGAATATAATATACTTAATAATAGAGTTATAATAATAATGATGATAAAAAAAAAGAAGAATAAGAGTATAGTAGGAAAGGTAAAAGACATTTTTTTCACTTTTGTTTCTTAAAAACAACCTCTCATTGAAAAAAAAAAAAAAAAAAAAAAAAAGAAATCAACTTTTTTTTTTCTTGACATTTTTTTGTTGTCGCCGTTCGGACACATCTAGGTCCTAAAATGTATCGGACGCTCCAATCATTTCAAGTGGCTGGAGACGGAGACGAATTGCCAAAAAGCCAGCGCTGGATGGAATACTGTAATGTAATTACTTGAACGGCCCACAGGCATTTGGCACCCAAATGGGCAGCCCTTTCTGCCCCATTGGTCGACGGACTCCTGTTCCCTCGTTGCATGGCTGCCGGATGCTCACCTGAGCATACACACATATCCAATCGCACACCCCCACATAACGAAATAATCCGATTTCAAGTCATACAGATTTTAAACTTAAACCTTTTTTTTCCTAAAAAATTAGTTTTTTTTTTTTTTTTTTTTGAAGTTTTACCGTTTAGGACGTGAACGGTGACGTCGGCAGGTTGAGCGCCGGGTGGGGCGCAAGTGTAGTTCCCTTTCATGTATCCAAATGAGATCCATCATCATTATTGGACGAGATGTAAAAGAGTGACGTGGGATGTGGAATAATCAAACACAAACATAGTCCAAATGAATTGAATAATAGAAAAAAAAAAAAAAAAAAAAGAGATCTAGAAGACGCGCTTAGAACTAGAATAGAAAAGAAGACGTGGTTACGGGTCATTACCTGCGTCTTGAAGGGTGGCGCGCGTGAGGAGCAATTTGGACGACATTCCGATGGCCGTTCGTTCCGTCTCCAGCGATATCCCGCCGCGCGGAGAATCGAGCGCGACTGCGCTCCGGTCAAAGCGAGACACGCAGTTTCAAACAGATACAATCCGTTAATATGGTATCTATAGTTATTATTTAAAAAAATGTTGAATCACTTACTGGGCTTGGAATCGTGAAACCAAAAGAGAACACGAGGTGGGATAGCTCCTGATCCTTGGATGATGCACGTCAAGCTGATGGTGCTGCCCGTTCGGACGTAAAGTTCAGAGGCTCCGACGATCGACGCTATGGCAGCTGTCAAAACATTGAAAACAAAATAAGAAAATAAGGAAAAACATAGATCAAGACAAAATCGAATCCAATGAGGTGTACATAAATAACTTATTGATGATATTGTCACATATATTTATGTGTAGAACTTTATGTAGAATTCAGGCAAACGAGAGAAAAAAAAAAAGAAAAAGAAAGAAAGACGGGCGGAAGGGAAGAGCATCATTTTTCAGGCTATTGATCAAAGTTTGGCAGGGTAGGTTCGGTCGGTTGCTCAGCTGTTTAGAAACGGGAGCATGGATAAATAGGTGGCGAAACGCAGAGCAAAAAGGAGACGATCAGTCACACAAATCATCGTGGAACGGCGACTGTCATCACGAACGCATCGTCGTGACGTTCTTAATGCCTGCCTCCAACAACTACTTATACAGTACAGGCAATAAGAGAATTAAAGACGAAGCAAATTCAGCCACTTTCCATCCATTTCCTGTTACGTACTGCAACCAGGCGACCACTTAACTCGTTGCCTCTTTCATCTCGACGTTGTCTCGCCCGAGCCACTAGTCGTGTGCGTGTGTCATCAGAGTCGAGTTACGGCCGGCTCAACATTCATCCATCTCACTGAAATGAGACTTGCTAGATAAGCTGCCCGTCAACGTTTGCACAGCATCTCTCTCATCCTCAACCCATCGTCTAACCAACGAAGATGAATTGGCCTCTTACAATGCCAATCGCATTTGCTTTTTCTCCCTAAGAACTTTTCTTCATCGAGACAGCCAAAAACAGCAACCATTTCAAAGTGCAGCTGAAAAAGAATGCTAGTCCGCCATACCACCCTCAAAATATCTTTTTGTCGGGTCCGGTTGCGATTCTTATTCTGTTGCTTTGTCGTCATCAACAAGTCGACCCAACTGCTGGTCCATCAGGAGCGGACGTGAGTGTAAGACGTCGCAAGTTGGCCACGACTTTTGGCCGTTTTCTTTTTTTTTTTTTTTTTTTTTTTTTTGTTTTTCAACAAAATCAACAGAAGCTCGGACTGCAAGCGACTTGCTTATGTTGATGAGGAACTATGTGCACAACGTGGAGGAGAACTTGACGCAACTCGGATGCCCAGCCAAACTGAATTTACCAGCCCTATTTTCATTTGTTTATCTCGCATAAATAAACGACCCACTCGAGCAGAGTTGACACGACCTGCTGCTAAACTTGCTGTGTGATGCGCTCAATTGAGACAGAGAGAGAAAGACAATAGTCTTGAAACAAAACACTTCCGAGTCTTGGAGAAAGAAACAAACAAAAGGCCTATGCGCGATGGTGCTGTAGGGTAGGGGCGTAGGCGGGGGGGGGGGGGGGGGGAGAGGGGAGGAAGCGCAGTTAGACAGTTGTGTCACCGAAAACAAAACAGGGCCGTTAAACAAACCGGGCGGTTCGGAGCACATCCCGCGGATCATTCCGCACGGATTGAGAGCGCCATCATCGCCAGTCGCGAAACCAAAAGTAAACTCGACAACACTTTGAGTACGTTCCTTCCGTCCCTCCCTTCACGTGCGTTTTACATCGCGCGGATGCGTGAGTACAAAAGCCGGTCTGCAAGTTACATCCGCTACGACATAACGCATGGGAATTTTTTTTTTCATTTCTGGAATTCCTTCTATTTTTTTTTTTTTTTTTTTTTTTTCGGTAGATAAAAGTGGGAAAGAAGAGGTGGGGTGAAAGCTGTTTAGTATGCGACTGGTGGCCGTTGGCATGATTTGCGATTAAATCAGATCGCCAACCAGTCAAAAAGCCAAAACGATTTTGGATCCCCATTTGACTTGTTTTCATTTTTTTTTTTTTTTTAAAGGGACGTTTACGTTAGTGAATGTTGTCGGGTCGAGTCTGTCGCCTTCCTTCCCCCCCCCCCCATAAAAAAAGTCAAATAAATAGGTATATATTCTTCTCTTTTGAAAGCCTTTTGTAGGATTGCGAGTGAAAAGAAGAGATCAACAACAATGCGAAATAAAATAAAATAAACAAGAAAGATGTGGCCATACAAGGCCATAGACAACCAACAAAAGATGTATGGCTCTTGTTGATGTAAAACGCACACATGAAAATAAGAATGCCGACATAGAAAAGCTGATTCAATAAACTGAGAAATGAGACTGGTTCCGGCCGTTCCACTGATGTTTTTTTTTGTTTTTTTTTCATGTCAATTTATACAGATCTCTCTTTTTTTTTTTTTTTTTCATTTGCTTATTCCAGTTTTTATTTGAAGAAAAAAAGGCGACGACAGGAAGGAAAGAGTTGCGACAGTTTCTTCCTTATCTGGGACCCTTTTAGATGACACTTCCTGTTTTTTTTTTCTTTCTCTAAAAGTCTTTGACTTATCCTTTTTTATTTTTGTCGGCACACAAACGATGAAATATATGAGTCGTGCATTGCCGAATGGAAGGGCTGTGCCCAACAGACGCGCATTGGGCCATGCCAAGTTCGTGGCAAAACGGAGGCGAGCAAGACAGAAAAGTGGGCACCGACTCTTTCCATCGAATTAGTTGACGACGCACAGACCCCCCTCGAAAACGTCTTTCCCTTGTGTCTTACACAGCACTCCAATGAAAAGCTTCCGTTCTTCACTTCCGCTTTCCCCCCCCCTTTTCTTCTTCCTCCCTCGCCAGTTAAAGTCTCTGTGCTATTGTATGTCTCGTATTCATTTCTCTCTCTCTCTCTCTCTCTCTCTCTCTCCCTTATACAGATTTGACTAATTTGTGCTAATCGACCCGGCTCTTGAATTATTCAACGCACAGTTGTAAAAAAAAAGGGGAAGATACAAAAAGCGTCAACTTTGTTGCGATGATGATTCAAGTCACGATACGTCCAACTTCGGGTTTAGAAAAACATAAAAAAGAACAAAAAAAGGAAAAGATCCTCAAACGTCGGACGAGTTCTTTTCAAGTGAGCTTTTTCTCTGTTTAATTAGAGCGTGGCATCGCCAGTCACGACTACACACACTGACAAGGTGATCAGTTTAACAACGAAGACGGTTCGGCAAAAAAAAAAAAAAAAAAAAAATGTTTGATTACAATCGAATTCCTTTTGAATACGTCGACGTTGCAATCGATGGAAGGACATCAGCTCAGCTTTCTACTTTTCCTTTGCGCAAAAATGAAATTCATCTCGACTCGACTCGATGAAAGAGAATTGAGAAAAGAAGAAGTGCGAACAATGTGGAGAAGGAAAGAGGGAGAAACCAAATATGGCAAGCCACACATGGAGACGGCCCTCGTGTCCATTCCGTGTGCCGTACCGTATTTACTTAACTTGCAAAAGATCTTGGCAAAAGCTTCATCTTATTTCCTTCTTCTGTTTCATCCCTCTCTCCTCTCTCTCCTCTCTCGTTCATCTTTCGCCGTTCGCCTCTCGACATCAAACTATCGATTCGCTCTCTCTCGCATTCTTTTGTTTCCTTTCTCTCTCCGTCTCCGGGCTGTTCTCCGCTTTTGTGCGTGTCTCTCTCTCTCTCTCTCTCACTCTGTATAGAGTAACAGGCTCTTTCTCTCTCCTCGATCTCGAACACACAATGCTTCAACGTGCACAGGTCTCAGGCTCGTCAAACAACAGCCAAATGCCACGTCTACTATCGAGTCGTGCTTGCCAGGCGATCAATGTCTTATGCGCTTTTCCGCGTGATTATTTCCGTATTCAGTGCTTTTTCCTCTTTGCCGTGCACTCCATTCGAACAAGACGGGCACGAAACTCCGCCTCTCTTTACACGTTTCTATTGCGCTATTGTTACACACTTTTCGGCTGCGAGCAAACACGCTTTGAAAGGCGCAACAAAAAAGAACACGCACAGGCGCGACATCGGCAAGTTCAAAAAAAAAAAAAAAAAAAAAAATCCCCCCCCCCCTCTCCCCCAAAAAAAAGAGAAAAAAAAAAAAGAAAATGAAACAAAGTTTGAATTCTTGAAGAAGAGCGGCGAGGAAAGAGCACAAAGCTGTTCTTTGACTCACCTCATTGGATGGTGGAAGCGGCAGACTAAACCTACATCGATTCGCCAACTTATATTGGCTGCCCCCTTTTTTACGCTTCATCGACTGCTTTTCATTCAAATTTCTTTGAAACTTCTTCCTGCTGGCCAGCATTTTCAACGCGGTACGCACAAGACAATATTATCAAAGTTGCCAGCACAGGAAAAGAGCGGCGGAAAAAAAAAAACATCGTTTCCTTTAACGAACTCTCATAAAACAAGCGAGTAAAAAAAAAAAAGAAAAAAAGAAAAAAAAAAAAGGGAAACGTTTCTAAAACAAAAAATGAAACACAAACGGTGAACAACCTGTGAAAAGTGCATCGACTCGATCAAAGTGCCTTCGTCTCTTTTTTTTTTTTACCTCCATTCAATTTTCACATCCTACGAGATCGATTTTTTTTTCTCACGAAAACGACGAGCTCATCAACTTTCCTTAGCAACTTGAGAAAAGTTTGCGCAAACAGTTGCTGACAAAAAAAAAAAATTGTAATATAGAAAAAAAAAAAGAAAAAGCACAGCAATAATAAAAAAAAAAAAAAAAGGAGGATGTAAAGAAAGGAAGGAAAAAGGGGAGCATGAAGGATCGGAAAAAAAAAAAGGGGGAAAGGAGAGAGCAGCCGAGGACGACGACAACGCCAACGAATCGCTGGAAAAGATTCGCTCCAGCAGTGTTTTATTGGACAACTATTGTTGTTTTATTGCAACTTGATCGTCTTTGATGGGTCGTCGTCCTTCTTCCTCTTCTGCCCTCTCCTTTTCTTTTCTGGCAAAAGCCGTGCACAAGACGCACATCCTCGCCAATTCGCAAACATCGAAATGAACTCACAAAAACGCAAATAATGAAAAGCGAGATGAAAAACGAAATGAAAATGCCTTGTCTATAACTGATGGCGAAAGAGTCAATTAAGCTGACAGCAGCTATGAATCGTCATCATGTCATCCGTCTGAACGGACTCGCCGGACTTGTGGTGTTTGCTTTAAAAAAAAAAACAAAAAAAAAACAAAAAAAAAAAGGACCCCGATTTTCATCCGGTCTGCACGCCACAACTAACACGGCCATTTCATTTCCATTTGCTCATCTGTTGGCCCAGTCCAACTCGCATGGAAAATGAGTCCCATGTTCCGGCATTGTCTTGACAGATGGCACGCCGGCTCTCGTGAAAATGACTGGGGCGCGGTACACGCGTACGGGTTATCTGTAGACAAACACCCACCGCCCACAGAGAAAACCAACGAGTTTGTCTAACAGCCGCTTTTTTTTTTTAGCCTATCGTGCACCATCAACTCTTTCGTTTCATTTTTGTTTTCTCTTTCTCCCCTCCAGCCAACCATTATTGCAGCACAACACTGCGGCTTCTAATTTCCCCCTCCGGTCAGTTGGGTAGTTAATGACGCACTTGAATAGACGCTAGGTCTTTCCTTCCTTCCTTTCTTCGTCTTCTTTTCAAAACACACACAGTCCACGCATACAGGCAAAGACGCACAGCGCTACAGTGCGGCGGAGGAAACTGACAGGCAGGACAAGCACGAAAGAAGAAAAAAAAAAAAAAAAAGGGAAAAGAAAACGGAAACAGTCAGACCAGTCTGTTCGATATACGTATACGATCAATGAACCGCTGATGTCAACCCCCCGTCCCACATACACACACAAAAAAAATAAAAATAATAAAGAGAGACGGGACAAGGATCCAAAACGACAAGACTAGGGGGGGGGGGGGTTTAGTAACGCTCCTGATGGATCCCAACAGTTCGGAGAGGGGGGGGTGGGGTACACGCCACATCCGTCCAGTTTCCATTGAAAACGATTCGACCGAATCGGAAGGCCAACTAATAGATAAGACATGCCTTTCACCAAAAACTCACGTTCTCCACATCTCTGCAAATCCTGCCCTCCTTTTTATTTTCGTTTTTTCTTCTTCTTCTTCTTCTTCTTTTTTTTTTTTTTTTTTTTTTTGCCCTATTCCACTTTTCTCGCAATCACCAGGAAGGATAACGCGTACACATGGTGTTGGGAATAGCTGTCGAGCGTTGGCAATCGTTCACACCCATATCGATCGCATAATCTTCTTCCGCTAATGATGGCTCACACTTACATAGTGTCTAGCAGAGGCTTTTGATTTTTTTGTTTTGTTTTGTTTTGTTTTGCAAGTAATTGAATTCGCCATCATGTCTCGCACGGTTTTTTGTTTTTGTTTTTGTTTTGTTTTTACTGCGTCGTTGACCCAGATAGAAAAATGTTATCTCCATCTTCCTACATCTTCCTCGTCCGGCCAATTATGTGGCAATAATGTCACAAACTGTGCGGCATTGGCACAGTTTATACGTGTTGACGTCGTCGATACCACACACACACACACAAAAACACGACCAGAAAGGAAAACGAAAAAGAAATGTGTCGACGACGCGAATGAGATTGACAGTGCGGCTACGAATAAACTTGACGATAAATCAATCGACGGTACGTCTAGTCGAAATGGGACGAAGGAAAGAAAAACAAAAATAATAATGTCGAGTTGGAGGGCGGCGGAAGAGACGCACACGCTATCAACTTTTACGTGCCATTGTGGTCCCCTCGTTCCGTTTTGTTTTTACGCGAACTGGAACAAGTTGTTGCATTTTTAAGACGCTCAGTATGCGCACTAGGAGAGACACACCGACACACACACAAAAAAAAGGGGGCAGTGAATTATTCAGATGACCATCTGATTAATTCACGTACGCAATGATATATCAGACGATAACACAAACAAAAAGTAGATGTCCGTGACTGAACTTACCTTCAACGTGAACAGTGACAGGCCAATTGATTTTGGGTTCCGTGTTGACTTGACATTCGTATAAGCCCTGTGATTCGTCCAAACCGCCAAGAACAACAGCAGCAGCAGCACCGGGACATGAAAAAAGAAAGGAAAGAAAGAAAAAAAAAAACAATGATGTATATAAATTTGTCTATGGCAAAAGAAAGGGGAGGAATAGATTAAGTAAATGGGGAAACTAAAAGTATATTATGGGAAACATCAGGCGATTTCAATCATTCGTGACACCGACTCGAGGCACAGTGGCATGTGCGTGTAACCTTAAAAAAAAATGTATATATATCCTATAATATATAAAAGAAGACGATAGAAAAAAAAAAAAAAAAATAATAATAATAATAAAATAAAAATAGAAAATAAACTTACGGAATCTTTGGTTTGGGCTTCAGCAATTTGCAGTTCCCAATCGGTCAGAGTTTCGTCGGCCGATGCCGTGATCCGGTTGTCGCTCGTGTGGCTTACTCCGCCCGACGCCAAAATGGCCAAGTCCGACTGTCGCACCCACGAGACCTGAAATACACAACAACAAATAGACATTTGATAAAAGCGAAAAGCAATAAAAAAAAACAAAAAAACCATTTTTCACAAATCTTTTTCCTTTTTAATCGAGCTGGAAAGAAAAAATGTCACGTTAAATACGTTGGAGCGTGAGGCACATTTCCAAAATGCAGACGCAAACGGATAAGTGAACGAGAGGCAATGCGGATGTCTGCTTTGCCTCATCAACACTTTTCTTTCTTTTTCTTTTCGCGTTCGAATATTCGTACACACGGAAAGAGAAAAGAGTGGAAAAACTCGGCTAAGAAAAAAAAAAAAATCCTTCCTTTCGCAATGATATGCTTTTGATGATGAAAGCGTATCCCACGATCATCAGCATCAAAAGAGATTTCGGGTGACGACCCATCTGTATGGTGGTCCAACCTCCTCGTACCGCCAACCGCCAACCCCCTTCCCCCCTCCCAACCATCCCAAAGTCTTTTCATCTCTTTTCACGGCACACGACTTAGCAGATATATATATATATTTATATATATATAGGCCTATATATGTAGTGTGCATAGTTGACGTCTTGTTAATACATCGACTGTGCCAGCAGCTCTTTCTGCTATTCTCTTGCACACGCATCAGCTCTTTTTTTTTTTTTTTCTTGGTGAGCAACACGGACAAAGACGATCGAGCACGGCCAAAGATACTCGACAACACGACAGCGAAATGAAAGGAGAAAAGAGGGAGGGGGGGGGGGCTAGCCCGAGATGATCATCTGGCGCTATGACATCATCGTGAGATAAAGCCGTAATTGAAGTTGAGCACTAATACAGTGTACTTTGAGAAGACAGAGATGGAGGGCTGTTCAATTCTTCTACTCCCGGCTGATGGATGGCTCCCACAGATGGATTGGCCAGAGTCACACAGACACGTAAACAAGCCGAGCTTTAGTGACGTGTTAGGCGGTCGGGCCGTTGTCCCGAAACGTATTTTTGTGCAAATACTACTAACGCAGTTTACGGGCATCGATCGAGTGACGCGTGTGGCCTTCGACTTGCTTGTCCATTAGAGACAAGGAACGCGCACCCACCTACACACACACACACACGTCGACAATAAGATAGTTGGAGGGAAAGACGAGATGGCAGAGAGTATCACTCACTGCCGGGCATACGTGTGTGTGTGTTTGCCGCACAGGAAGGACGAAAAGGATGGCATGTCCGTCAGGAGGATTGAAAGTTAAGAGAAAGAGGCGGGCACACGAAATCGGCGGAGGTACGACGTGTGTATAGGTAAACGGACGATCCATCAGGGCCCCGGTTGAGTGGCGATTCGCTTCCGCTCATTGAATAGACTTTTGCCGTTTCTGCTTACAACGTATAAACCTTTTCTTACGACCAAGCGGAGTCAGAGGGTAGAAAACGGTGATTTGGATCTTCTCCAAACACAAGCGAATCATCACAAAGCGGATCGTGCTGGTGGGGCGAGTCTAAACCACCACCACCACCACAACTCAGAAACGGGTGATGATAATTAAGCGTGTTGTTGACATGTCTCATCCCTTTCTCGATTCAAACTATGCGAAATCAGATGGCTTATCCGTCCCAGTTGTCAGTCAATCAACAGTCACGCCGATTGCTTCTATCCGCAACAAACAAACAGACACAGACACAGACGCACGATACTAATGCAATCGCTCACAGTCAAATCGGCCCACAGTTCATTAACGCTAATAATTTGACGAAATAAGCGTAGCATAAAATAACGTACCACTCGATCACCGAGATCCATGACCCGGCATTGAAGCAAGACGGTCTGGCCGGCCAAGACGCTGATATTGGTGGGAAATTCCGGCTCGAAAAACGGGCCGTAGATGACAGGCGGGAGAGGAGGCGGGATGTGTTGGAATCGCGGCGAAAGCGACAACGTCGGCCACACCAAGCCGTCGCCATCGTCGTCTTCGTCATCTTCGATGAAATGACTGGCGCCGCCATTGTGTCTGCTACTGGATGCTGAATCGCGAATTTCCATAGCGCCATGGCAAAGTCCTGTTCAAAAAAAAAAAAAAAATAAATAAATAAATAAAAAAGTACCAAATATTGAACAATCACCGAGTCTAAACAAACAAACACACACAAGACACAGAGAGAAAGGGGACGAGCGTGCATCGAATTGTGCATCTTTTCTATGCCAATGTACATAACTTTTGCTTTCGGAACGATTCGCGCAAATCTAACATTTGCTCACACACACACACACACACACAGATACAGACAACACGAGTTTAGCATGTGAATTTGCCAACTCTATATGGGCAAAACAAACACACACACACAGAGCCGACAAGCAATTCTATTTGTTGGTGACTTTCCCATTTTTTTCGACTTTTCTTCAAGTCTTATCCGCTGCCAGTGACAAGTTGGCGTGTCTGACGTAATTGAATACATAGCAGAAAACGCGCTCTGTCACCTAACCCACCCCCTCTCCCTCACTCCCACAGAGCTTGAAGAATAAAATAAAAAAATTTATGCTATGCTTCGTCTTCGTTGTTGTCTATTTGCTTCAGTGCGTTTTATTAAGTAAGACGAAATGTGGGGAGTGGAACGCCATCAACGACACACGCGAAAAAATATCAGAAAAATGGCGTCAAAAGAGAGCACCAAAGTTTCTTCTGTTTGTTTTTTTTTTCCTTTCTCGTGACGACAGCCGGCTCAAGCAAGTACGTGACAACGATGAAATATACGAACGATCGTTCGACCCCAAACGACCGACTAGAAACACCCATTTCAAGTTTATTCCAATGACAGGGAGGATACGTTTGACGTCTTTTTATTCTGTCTCTTTCCTCCCCATCCAGGCTGTACGTGCTGTTGCCTTTGTGTTTGTATCTTTCCCCACTTCTCACCTTGCCAACACGGAGCAGCGAAAGGTACCAACAAGATAAAAACGAAACAAAAACGAGGGTGAAATGAGCTTTCAAACATGAACGTTTTTGGACTCCTCTTCATTGATTGCGATAGTAAGAAGAACACTATCTCAAAGCTGCTGACGTCTTTTTTCAACAAAACATAAACGCAAGAGAAAAAGCCGAACGTCATGGATGCACACGGCGATCAAAACTTAAGCACGAACGCGTGGCTCAATGTGGGCGTTCAAAAATCCTTTGAAAAAATCGGCTACGGAAATAAGAGGCCGTGAAGATTAAGACGCATCAAAGAGGTCGGAAGAGAGAAAAACTCATCAAGCAAAAAGGCAATGGGCAATAAGGAAAAGAGGTAAAAACTTTGACTCGTCCCTCAGCTCTTTCTGTTCTCTTCGTCCCTCAACTGCTTCGATGTTGTTTCTCTAGACGCCTATGTTGCCGTATTCTTTGACTATCTACTACACAGACTCATCCACGGGGCATTGCGTAACACGAAATTACATTCGCTCTTGTATTTATCGCTCTGCTGGCGGTGTTGGCCTATTTTTTTTTTTTTTTTTTGCCGCTTTCCTATCAGAACCGACTCGCCTTGCATCATCATCATCATCATCATCTCTTTTTTCTTTTCTTTTTTTTTTATTTGGCAAACTAAAGAGCAAAAGAAAGGCAAGGAGATGTGGAGCAACCCCCATGCGATTTGTGCGTGTTCCCTCGTGAGTCTCTCCCGGTATTGCAAACTTCCATTCCAACGGCCTACCAAAAGATATGATGGCAACTCAGGGATAGATCGTCAACCTGTCAGCCCGCTGTCATAAAAAAGAAACCCAAAACAAATCAAAGAGTAGAAAGAAGCGTCGAATGCATAAAATGCAAAGTTTCGGCAAACACATATCGCGTGAAAAGTAAAAAATAAAAAAAAAAATAAAAAATTAAAAGCAATGGTATGAAAAGTTTGGTGACGTTGGAAACTGCAAGAATCACGAAGAACACAAAAAAAAAAAAAAAAAAAAAAAAAGTCCCCGGTGGCGAATTCATAAACAGCTCATATGCGCACAAATTCTGTCTCTGTCGCACGCCAAAGTAAAAAGAAAACGAGAGATTATTCAATCTTGTCGACATGCTTTTAAAAATCTCGGGACAAGACAGATACTTATAAAGTTGTCTAACTCTTTGCAAGCCTACTCTCATTTCGTTTCGGCATGAGCCGTGAAATTGTAGAAACTCAGAAGTGAAGCGACTCCACTACTCGGTGACATTTCTTTCTCGCACATCCCCCACCCCCCCGTACTCTTTACCCGAGGCTGTTCCGAGCTGTGGAAAATGTCACGCAACACCCACTGGTGACACGTCGTTAAGAAAGAAAGAAAAGAAAGAAAGAAAGAAAGAAAAAAAAAAAACATGCTTGCCGTATGCCTGAAAATTGTCTCATTATCGTTATTCATTTCATCAACAACGGCATCCCATTAAGACATTTACGTTGGCAATTCGTCATCAATCATTTGGCAATGTCCGGCCCCTCGCCCCTCTCTCTAAAAAAAAAAAAAAAAAAAGCTCTCTGACGCATGAACTGTTTTGACAAGATGTTCTCTCTCGCGTTTCCAAGACAACGTCATTGGATCGAATTTGTGTGTCTTGCCGTGCTCGTCTTATGCGATTATGTTCAAGGAAAAAGTTGAAGTTTCGAAACGCATGACATACAATACGAAATCATTGAGCTCGGCTTTTAGTTTCATGGCTTACACGAGGACAGAAAGTCAGGAGAAACTTGCCGTGATCAATGATGAATGCAACCTCATTTAGATCAATGATTCTTTGGGGGCCAATCAACAGGACACGGTCCCGGTGCGTACACAAGTTGAGAACTTTTCAATCTTATCGGTCCGTCGCACCCAAAAATAAGGCTCCTTTCATTATGCAATTCCATCAGTTTTGTTTGTTTTTTTCCTTTCGGGCCGACTCGTTTTCGAGTTGGTGAAATGAGTTGAGGAGTTTGGTCGTGAGCTAGTGAATAAACAAAAGGTAGCCAACTTCTGAACGAATATTGGTCTTGTCAAACGTAGACAAAATAACCCAAAAAAATATGTGGCCTTAAAAAAAAAACATCATGGAAAGTAAATAAGATGCTGACTATACATGGATCGTTATTCCACTCATTGAGCGACAACAGATGCTGCTGGCCAGATGAAGAGTGTAGGCATATACGTAGATACACACAGGCACAGAGAGAAACGCCCTTATCAAAGTTAAACAGTCGCACGGTTGTCCGGTTTCTCTTACATATATATTTTTTTGCCCGTCAGTGGGATCGCCCATTTCAACCAAGCAAAACCGGAACATTCCCCCCGCCCCATAGGAATTATTCCTTTTTTTTTTTTTTTTTCTTTTCTTCCTCCACCGGAGCCCATATCCGAAAGGTCTTTTATATTGTTGTTTTGTTGAAAAAAAGGAAAGGGGAGACGCAAAGAAAATTGTGTGGATGATGGTAGAAAGATGACGGTGAATCAGTCTCATGTCAACGGGACGATGAGTTTAGTTGTTGTTAATAAAGAACATCCAACGTCGTCTCCGGGAGCATTGTATGGCGACTCTTATCATTTCCCGACGGACGACAGCTCCACTGCTTCTGTTCAGAAAGACCTCTTTGATTTAGCAGAGGCAAGAGAGCAGCAGAGATGAGACTCACGCACGACCACACAATCCCCCCCCCCCCTTTTCTATTGTGTCTTTCCTTAAAAAAAAAAAAAAAAAAAAATAAGGGGGGGGGGGGAACAAATTCTGACGTACGGAATGGGTAATGAAAGCCAGATTTGTATCCGCAAACCCCAATCGTAGCGTCCATGCGTGCCATTCGCAAATGTCCACCCAAGACAAACTGATAAGGACAAAAAAAAAAAAAAAAAAAAAAAAAAAAAATGAAACTATCAAATAGAAATAAAAAGGAAATCTTTTACTTTATCGATAAAAAGAAACGATCATCAGCTGTTTTTCCGGTGTTGGCTACGTTAGGCTTTAAAGAAAAAGAAAAAAAAAAGGGGGTTGGGGGTGGGCTATAGCCATGCGATGGAGACTGGTCTTTTTGGGGTTGAGTGGGGCTAGAGTGTAATCCTCTTAACCTCGTTGATTTGACTGTAGGGTATCAACGCACGAAAGGAGCGTTTCGTTTTTGTTTTGTTTTTCGAGGCGATAGTTTTATTACAAAGTTAACGAATAGTTGACTCATGTTATTTTCCCATTGTTAGCAAAAGAAGGGCAAGACACGCAGCCCTAACTTGGCATTCTTTTCATTATTCGTGCGCTCCGACAATAAGAGCAGAGGAAACATAGATGTAGAGTTATTGACACGCAACTCTTCTCGTTCCGCATACGCTCTCAAACTATATAAAGACCATTATAAAAAAAAAAATAAGAAAGTAAACTCGGGTCGAATAAGATGAAGAGAAAGGGGTATCATTCACGCAATGTCCCGCCAACGACCACTTCAAACGGGTGCCAGCCGTGTGACGATGAAAGCCGGAGGAACAAACAAGGGGAATATCGGCGAGGACGAGACACTGTGATTGCCGTAATCTAGAGGCTAAATGAGCAACCACGCGAGAATTGCAGACAAGCAAAAAAGTGGGCCGCAAATCATCAATTGAATGCTGGTCGAGTTTGAGTGGAAAAAGATCGATGGCTGGTGGTAGACAAGTACGCTACCTACATCCGCAACGATCCTTCACGCAAACAAAAAGGCGATCGAAACGAAAAGCAAAAGGCGGAAAGCAAGAGAAAAAGAGGAGGAAAATACAAATCAGTTGGAAGCCGTATCTGATGTGTGGTACGACTTCCTTTCTGCGTTTGAATAAATCATTTATACGAAAAGAGGGCGACAAAAAGCAAATCCACGAAAGAAAAAGAGCTGCAAATCCTTGCCTGTGCCATTCGGGCAACCCTCTATAGGGTGGGGCATGTCATTGGAACCTTTCTCCTTGTTTAGAGAGGCTGAAAAAAAAAAAAAAAAAGCTGGCGCGTGTCGATGTGCTGTAGCACCGCATCTCATGAATCGTCAATGGAAAAAGAACAAAAATAACAAAAAAAAAAAAATTACTATTACGAGAGACTGGATCGATCCTCTCTCTCGTCAATTCGTATCGGTCAGCTTCTCTTTTTACCACCCATCCATCCTTCCGGATAAGATAGCACGTTTCCAGCGACGCCCTCCTACACATGCACTGCACGCACATCCACTTGGAGCGCACCGTGTCACGACGTCCCGTGTTTTTCCTTGGCCTGTTTAAATTGTTATGCAAGTCCGACTACGAAAACAAAAAAAGGCAAAATCGACGCGATTCTACTAGAACATTCATACGGAAACATTTCGCCTAGCCTTGAACTTCGCAACAAGCTGCGACAGCTTGACATTCGGCTTTTGCCGTTTCGATCGATATGGCTATATCACGCGGAATATGCAAATGCATATTGTGTTCACGGTCTTGATTTCGACAGACAATCTTCTCTATTTTGACGACAGACTGGATGACCTTGCTATAGTACGTCCATTTATCTGCGACCGGACATGTTCCGGCAATGGATAACCATGGCAATCAGCTTTTACCGATGGCAACCATGTTATTGCGTAACGTGATTGGAACGTGCAGGCAACGAATTGTCACGACGAATATTGCACACCGTTCTATAAATAACATTTTTTCCACCTCCGTTTCGTGCATCTACTCGCTTGTTCTTCGTCACTCCCTTCTCGCAGTGCAAATTTTGCCAGGATACCACCCCCTCCCCCCCCCCATCGTAAGTCCCTTCTTGTGTCGACAGCATTTTATAAACAAATAGAGAATAGAATTTCCGAGAAATGATTTTCCATCCTGTTTCAATATCGGGGCGATTTAAACAAGCGCCGAGCGGACGTTTCTATTTTTAAATTTTTATTATTGATCTATTTATCTAGTGTCCATTGACGGAGAGTTTGTGTTCGACATGTCCCTGTCATCGTCTCTAAACACATCCAGCTGTTTGTTGAACGGCGCTCGCATACGTGCTGACATACACCACAAAAACAAACACATCAAGGCCTGTAAAGCTCACAGGGCGACGCTAATGCCCCTAAAAAAACAAAAAAAACGAGAGAAAAAGAGAAGAGTTCTCCAACGAGAGAAGAGAGGGAATAAAAGCAGCGAGTACTGCGACGTTAATCGGCTCATCTCGGCGAGAAATTCGGTGCCATCGTAACGATGCTGATTCAGTCGAATGCTTATTCACAATCAATACGCCCTGCTGCCTTTGCAATCCAACAGACGAAAGGTTTTTTTTTTGGCTTGGACTGGATGAGCTATTCATCGTCTCGTGAATTTCCCACATTGATTTCACCGCCGCCGGTGCCACTATTACAACTGATGAAAAAGGATATTAACAATTCGGATTCTCCAGTCCTTTACACTGTCCCACTTTTTACGGTGACGAGCAAAAGAGAACACACACACAAAAAAAAACAAGCCATCCTACACAAACAAGACGAACGTATTGATTGCTTTTGATTATTAGTTTGAAAATTGAAAAAAAAACAAAAAAAAAACAGCTAGCGAGCACTAAATAGCTGGAAAAAAAAAATAAGAGAAAAAAACAAAACAAGACGAAGAAATTGAAAGGTTCTGATTCGATTGTCGTGGCGAGAGTGGAGTTGGTATAGCATTCCTCATCCAGCTATCACGTCATCCAGAACGGCGTCCTCCAACTGATGCGTCTAGTTTCCTCTCATAATGAGAAAACTTGACAGTTTAATAGCAAAGAAGAATAGAACGGCGACTATTCCTGCTCGCCGAACACACTAGGCAGCTATTTAAATCAATTCCTATTGTTTTTACCTTCATCGGTCAAAAAGTTTCAAACTCCCCTCTCACCCTCTTCAATTGAAACGTGGGCCCTGCGATAGTATTCAAATCAAAGCGCAGAAAACGCAGTTGACCAAAACTTTCGAAATGAAGCGAGTCAACTTTTGCGACGTTCAGTGTTCGTCTTTAAAAAAAAAAGCTTGGCTAAACCATCAAGTGCCGCTAGAATCTATATAAAAGGCAGTCGTTGTAGATGTAAGGCAGCAATAAACTCGCGGGGATCGTGTGGCAATCCTAACAAGGCTACTAGAGATTCTGCTTGAGCCAAAGATTCTCTGATGAACCCAACGACGTTGCAACAACTATCCCGCGAAGAAAGAAAAAAAAAAAAAAAGAAAATATAAAAATAAATAAGAAAAAAGAGGAGCACGCCATAAAAAGATGGCTTATTTCATCCACAAGAAACATCCAGTTAGATAACAAAGACGGCGCTAGAGAAAAGCTCAGCTTTAAAAGGAAACATTTTTTTTTGGGGAGGGGGGTATTTTACTGTGTGTCTACGCGATCAGATTCGGTGAATCCCTGCCAATAATCCAATTTCCTTAAAACAGGTTTTTGCAAAGCGCCACCGTTGATCTTTGGTAACCGAAAAAAAAAAAAAAAACAAACAAAAACAGCTTTCCTTTCTGTCGAGTGATGCACAATAGGTTCGCTAGATCCAAGACGATTGGTTTTAATCCGTCAATTGCACGAGTAGAGAAAAGAGAAAATGTTTGATTGAAAGCGGACGGGAAGCCGACAGGTGCTGCTTACTGCTGTCGACCCAAACGGCGGAAGGAACGTCGAAAGAAGCTTTAATAAAGCCGACTTAGCTCATACTATTGAATACCAATACATCAATAAAACATTAAGGAAAAGCAGAACACTTGAAAATGGGGGGGAAAAAAAAAGGTGTTTTGATGTACGAATGAACGAGTTTTGCCGCCCCCCCCCCCCCCACCTTGCCGTGTACAGAATTACTTGTATTGCAGCATTAATCAGCCTAGCGCCCTGTTCGTGTGGGCTGCGCCCGATACCGTGTGGGACTAACGGCGCATAAAATAGGACGTAAGAACATAGTAATGCAAAGTGTGTTTCTTTTCTTTTTGTGCCTCTCTCTGCATAGCGAAATGAGAAAGAACTCGAAAAAAAGCGAATAACACAAGCTCTTACGAAAGCCTACTCAACTGGTAGAGTGCGTGGAATAAAGTATGAAAAAGGAAAGTGGGGAGAAAGAAAAAAAAAAAAAAAAAAGAAGTAGGAATTAAAAGACTAAAAACGGAAGCACAAGGAGAGTCTGGATTGCAAGCGGGAAAAGGGATGATGGAGATGGTTCTGTCGGTCGTAAATTTCTGTCTAGAACCCGTGGGCGATATTGCAATAGATGAAGAAGTAGAAGAAGAGATCAAATGAAATCCCCTTCGCATAAGAAGGTCGGAAGGGAAATGCTTAAAAGAAGCCCACGAAGAAGGGGAGAAAAAAAAGAAAATATATAATGCCGGTTAACAAGGAAAAGAAAAAAAAAAAAGGAAATAAGAATGGTGAGCTTACGGGATCCTAGAGCGAGCATGAGAAACAGCAGAAGGAAACACGCCACACTGGACAAACGTTTGCCATAAGGTCGTCGTGTTCGCCCACAGCACCGACTCATCCACTCGTTCGCATTCTGTCCGTCCATTGAACGGCCGGCTAAAGAACAATAATTAACCGCGGAAACCGGAATGAAAGGCAACTTCTTCATCGGTCGTTCATCATGTCTTGATCCAATAACATCACGCACAACAACCTCCTTTGTTTACTATTATTTCGTTCTTCTTCTTCTTCTTCTTCTTGAAATAAAACTCGTTCAGCGAATGATAAAAAAAAAATAAAAACAAACGATAGAAACAACTGGTCAGGGGTGGGGGGGAGCAGAATCGTGACTGGAAAGTGTTGAAGAAAACAAGCAAGGGAATAAACGTGTCAGTCGATCTGACAAGAGTGATTCAACGACTGCTGGTGTGGCCCAACTGTGCGCTGGGCAAAAAAGGCAGCATGACTTGGGCAAACCCCTGCAAAGTTTACACAGACGCGCGCGCGCAATAAAGTGGGCCATCCTCTTCGTCGCCAGATCATCACCTTTTTGGCCGTCAATTTTTTCCCAATAGTGTACAGCTATCTCTACCCCTCCCCCCTTATTTTTTTTTTTTTTTTTTTTTTTTATTTCCAAGACACTCTCTAACCATCTATCCAAAGACGGCCATTGAGAATGGGCCAAACTGTCGTCCATAATAATGTTTTTCTTTTCGTTCTTTTTTTCAAAGTAAAAGAGAAGGGAAAAAAAAAAATAAAAAAAAAGAGGGGTTGTGATTATGGACGTAAAAATCGATGAGAAAGACAGTTATACGGGGCATTCGCCATCAACAGTTCCGCTGGACTTTCGTGTATCGATGACCCCCAACTCGCGATGCATTCCGACAGAAAATAAAAATGGATGGCCATAATCATGAAAATTTTCAGATACACTTCTTCTTCGACGTCTTCTATTTTTATGATTATTTCTTTATTTAGTGTCAGTGATCTTTGTTACTATTGATTCGATTCTATTCGACGCCCGTCCAACGAAAGGCTTTAGGGGAAGAAAAAAAGACATTCAAATAAAAACAAAAATGCCGAGAAAAATAGTCCCATTTCAACGGAGATGGGGAATAAAAAGAAAAAGGATTTCACATCGAGTCGGCAGACGACGTTTCAGACGTTGCGTCGTCCGTTCTGCACCCCGGATTCCATTCCACCCATCGGCGTTGTGGATTGGGGAACAATGCATGACGTGACATCAAAAAGCAGAATCTGTTTCCCAGCAAGTCAAATATAACAAAAAAGGAAAAAAAAAAAAAAATAACAACGATATTCTAGACCGCACATCTGGTCACAAATTTTTGTTGCCATTCAACCTTTTGTGACTTTTGAAACAAATGTACGAATCACTGGCGCATCCGATTCCATAGTTGATGTTTCAAAAGAACGAACTAATGCTGTGCATATGGTATCCCAGACGACAAGGGTACGCAGCGTTTTTCGAATAAAGAAGACGCTCGCTGGATTACCAAAATGTACGCATGAAGGCGCGCACAACATTCCAATGATGGTTCAACCAAGTGCGCACATACAACATGGAAATTTGACATGGACATGTCGAAAGATACACTGCCGCTACAGCCGCTGCCTCCAGCAGGTTTACATTTGTGTTCCTCGCTCTAAAGATTCGTTTTAGTTGACGAAACTCAAGAGGCGTATAGTCAATTAACTTACGCCGTCTGTTGGCAATCAGCCAAAATTGCTAGTTAACCCAATCAAAAGGTCACCCTATCCCAGACACTTTGCGAACATTTGAAAATGGCCAACAAAATGTTTTTAAACAAAGAAAACGAAAAACAGATGCGCAAAGAAAAAAAAAAAAAAAAAAAGATAATTTGAAAAAGACAAGAAAAAAAAAATGGCGCCAGCTTTGTGCCATTTCCTTTTCAATTACGATATATTCCAGTGCATAGGAATGGATTTGATTTCGAATGACGTGCCCAACACACGGCCAAAGAGAGGGGGGACGCACGGAGTTGATGAGAAAGGCAATCGAGATTTGTTGAGTCGTGTCACGTACGACAGGTCCCATCAAGCCGGTCGTCACTCCCGCAAAAAAAAAAAAAAAATAAATAAATAAAAAGAACGGCCGCACATGCGGACGTAGGTGCATCACAAAAAGCGAGTCCAGTATATTACGCAATATATAGCGTACGACAACGACGAACCTTTTTCGGCGTAACCCGTACGCCGTCGACATCATCTCGTGATGACTTGCTGGTAAATAAGGGCGAAACTGAGATGGGAACATTACACAGGAACGAGATTTTTCCTCCATCCCACCCTATCACTGCTATTGCAAATGCAATACATTGGTGGATATACACAGTATTCGCATCGTAAATGAGAGCGAGAGAGGCAGAAAGTGATGGAAGTTGTGCTCCGCCCAGCGTGGATCAAAGGTTTGTATATTTGAGAGTTTCTCAAACAGCGGCATTGGCAAACTTCCGTCCGTCCAATCATTCCATGCGACCTACTCTACTGTACGTACTACATCCAATTTACTTCCTCTTGTACACTTTGCTGCTCATTTCTTTCTTTTTTTTTTTTTTTTTTTTTTTTGCCCTCCCCCTTTCGACATTGATAGTGCCCACACAATTTTTTTAAGTAGTATGACAGCTGCCATTTTTCGTTTGGGATTTCGCTCTTCGTGCATGACCACCACCAATGATGATATGCGCAAATTTTGTTCGCTGCTGCAGTTGGCGGCCCTCCCCTCTCAACCTGGTCACGACCGAAGGAGCACAAAGATTCTAGAAATGCGCGCACTTTGTGTGCTTCCTCTGGGGCATGAACGTTCCAGCACAGCGACAGATCATCATCGGCTTCGCGCAAACCGGATTCCCTCGACAGCCAAGGAAGAAGGAAGAAAAAAAAAACACAATTTTTCTTGGGATTTTTCGTCTTTGACGAATACCAGTGAACGGAAAAATAGAGGGAGCTCATATCTAATTGAATCACTTCGTGTCAGCTGACATTTTGTGTGTAAATAAGCTGCAGCTTTCCCCGCAGAAGCTCTACTACTAAAATTTGGAACCGCCATTTCCATGGACAAAAAAAAAAAAAAAAAAAAAAAAAGAGAAAAAAAAAAAACTCTTGCGGGTTGACGAGACGTGGCGTGTCTTTCGAACATGAGGTCCATTCTTGATTTATTCACTTTAGCATCGATTCTTTTAGAGACCCAACCCCGATGTTCGATCGCGCTTTTTGTACACACGGTCGACTCTTTAGACACTGGTGACAGGCACTCAGCCCGACCAACAAGAGGAATCTTGTTAGTACAAGGATTTCCGCTTCTGGCCCACCGACCCTCCTTCCCATACATCCGCACAGGCTGGTCTTAATGCGCCATATCCATTAACATCAATGTGTAACATTTCGCTTTATCCCACCAAATGATACGTCAACTTTGCCGACAACGAATCTTATTGACTAAACCGATTACGTTCATTGTAGTCCGCCATTTTTCTTCAAGGTTCTTAACATTTGTTTCCCTCCATATAGTTGCATCCATATTGCAAGTACTCGAGCACAACCAGCAAAGACACACGCAAAAAAAAAAAAAAAAAAAAAAAAAAACAGGAGAGACGGGCGATATATATACTCTGGATGATGATATAGCGTCTTTGCCCACGAGAATCTATGCCTTGTTTTCTTTGCCCTTTCCTCCGAGCTAGCCTTGTGAACGGTGCTCGAGTTTCTTATCCGCGTGTAGACATAGATAAAGAAAGAACAAGCAATTTCGTCGACGTAGGAGGGGAAAGACACCGAGGAAAAGAGACAGGAGCTTTGCCTCGATGAGTGCACAGTCAATAACTAACTTCTCAAACACAGCGCGACGAGCTATACGCACAACGAGTCGAATGAAGACAATTTTATTGGCAAACAATCTGATAGCGACGGCAATAGATGCGTATACGATGGGCTACAAGTGTGTTACCCGAGTGTCTGACGACTAACGCAGTCGATTCAAAGTCGTGTCGAATCAAGTTTGATATTCGCATTTCTGGGGAAAAACCAGCGGAGCATGACGCTGGCTCTCGCACTTTTAATGATTGTGTCGGAAACAATTGGTAAAATCGAACATCTAAACAAGAAACGAGAGAAACCAGAGAAAAAGACAAAGTGCTCTGTTCCGTCAAGAAAATTCAATTGCTATAAAGAGTTTGCTTTATAGTGTTTATCCAAGGCCAATAACGTAGCGATCGGGATTGAAATCATCAATTTGGCTCTCCAATGACAGACTTCATTTGGTCCCTTCGCTTCGTTGCTGCGTTTGATCTTGACATTACTGCGTGGCTATATATAAGCTCTTGAATAACGATCTGCAACAGACGAGCACTAGAGCAATGCGACCTTCACTAGCCTTTGCTTTTCATTTAAAAGCTCTCGATGTAACCTTCTATTCCACTTTTTTTCGTTTTCCTATATTCTTTGCAGATGACATAAGCCAAGACCTGATCTGTGTTTACAATTCTTTTGTTTGTTCGAGCCCACAAAACCTAGCCAAAATTACATAAAATGAATAATGAAGTGAAATCAATCAATCCTACCTTAATGAGATTTCAGGACAATCACAAGGCAGATTTTGAATTCACAGTGGCAGCCAGGGCAGCAGACGCTGAGATCCTGCATCAACAAACAAAAAGATAAAAAATTAAGGTCCAGGCAACCCAATGTTGATATTCTGGGGATGACTAAAAAACCCTATAGGCCAAAGGCTACTGCGAGTGGCACAGTATCTCTCACAAGTTGAGCACAATGTCTACTAATAAACTAGAGCACAAACTAAAGAAAATAAGTTATGGTCTTGACTTCATTGATTGATGATAATGAGGAAGGCATGTCCGTATGTTTTACTTCTCTTTTTTTTTCCCGCCAAGTCATAACTCTAGAAAGTTACATGACACTGATTCCCTTTTAGCCTTTGCAAAGTTATTACAGGGATATCTTGCTTCAATTTGGGAAACCCCAAAAGACATTAATGTCATCCAATACCATAAATCATGTGAAAGGCATTTAAGGTACTGCTAATCCTATAAGCAATTCTATGTCCATACCTTTTGGGGCAAGAGCACATGGTCCTTGAAAGCAACTCTTTCCTGCAATTCCACATGCACGTAGCTCAGCACACTGAGCACAAATGATGGCAGAATTTCAAATCTCAATCCAAAATTCCATACACCTGGCGATTATGCAGAGCAAAGAATAAGGGCAATTAGAAATTGAAGCGCGTTCTTGCTCAACAACCATGAAAATAATTAAATCATCAAGAATTTTAGAAGTTTATCATTTTCAAGAGTTTTTGCAATTTTGCTTCTCTTTCGATTCAACTTGCAGTTTCATGCACATATTATTGCATTTTATTTTGCTGCATTGAACGTTAACTACTTAACTGAGAATTGCAATACTGAAACGACAACGACATGTTTGTTTACAGTCATTAACCATGTAATTGCCTTCCGGTTACATGGTCAATATACATAACACGAAATTGATATTTTGAAAAGGTGATACAGCAGCAGTGGCAGATGTGTCGTGGTTTTTTTTTGTTTTTCAAAAGGTGGGGTGGGAGGGATGTATGAAATATAGCGACGCCATTTTTACATTGACTTTTCTTCTTTCCCAAAGGAACAACTTGGAGGGCGGCGTGACGTTCTTTAAATTACTTTTGGAAAGAATTAATGAAACAGAAACACACACAGAAAAAAAAAAAGGAGGACAACTTTATCCTGCTGTGAGATGAAGAATATATCCAAGAGCTGTTTGAGAAGGGGGTACTTACTATGGGTTATGTATTAATGTTACAAGGACGTCAAAGCCGGTTTATGGAACCCAAATCGCGTCATGTAAAAGTATGAAGAAGAAATGTCATTAGATAAGAAAGCTTTTGTGGCATCATTCTGCGATTGCCCTTGTTTTACATGGTGATATTAAAGATAAGTGTAGGAGTGGTATTTCCGAATGCAGCTCCAGGGTGTAAAGAGGATGGGGGTAAAACGACGGCTAATAGATCTCAATATCTGAAATCACACTGAATGATATGGCCATATACGTAATTAATAGAAGAAAAGATGAAGGAAGGAGTAAACGAGTTCACTAAATATGAAGTTTGGTGTTGATAATATTCGATAAGCTTCAATGAAAACAAGAAAGCGAAAGGATTTTTTTTTTTTCAAAAATGTGTGACAAGTTTTCTAACGAGAGAACCATTTTGTTTTCCGACAAGTAAGCAATCGATTACCTACGATGGGTGGACTTGGTATTTAGATGTTAGCAATAGCAGTGGTGTTTACATAATCATAAATTGGAAGAATATATTATGAGAAGAAAGAAGAGAAACAAAAGAAAAATCAATAGTTAATAACTTTTTTCTCTTGAAAAAAGTTATTGTTAAACAAAACGGAATGTTCGTCACTTTACAACATTTATATGAACCGAGTCACAAGACAAAAAAAAAAAACTAAGAAAAGAATTTAAACGTATAACTTTTCTTCCTTCTGCATTCGCTCACGATAAAACGACGTTTCCTCCCGTAATTAATTGCATGTTTGCCTTCCTTCTTTTGTTGAATATTTGGAAAATATCGACTGATTTCCATAATGAAACGGCCCATTCCTCCGGCTCTTAAAAAAAAAAAAAGAGGATACGAAGGAAGAATAAAAAATACATTAAACGAGGCCCAGATGACTGTTATTCCTCCATTGTTTTTCGCTTTACGTCTGCAGGGTTTTCTTTTTTCTTTAACGAGAGCTTATCTTCTACAACATTATTCCCGTCCCGCATTGTGCCAAAGTTTCACATGTGCCAAATAAAGAGAACGTTGCGATCAAAACCCTAGCTGAATATTTTTCGTCGATCCTAAAATGTCTTGAAAAAAAAAAAAAATCAACAACAGAAAATCAAATTTAAAAATAATAAAACAAGTTTTAAACCAAAAAGAACTAAAAAAAAAAAAAAGTCTCCTGTGTTTCGGTAGTCTTTCATGTTTCACATCAGGAAACGGACAACAACTATTAATTGCCTTGTTACACGTTTTTCAAGGATAAGAAAATGGGACATACAGAATTAAAACAAAAATAATAATTAAAAAAAAATGTGAAGGGGGAAGAAAGAGAAAGAGGAAACGAACACCGACATGGTAATGTATACGATACAACAATCCGGCAATTCATTTTGTCTCCATTTTTGTTTGTGTGTGTGTGTGTGTTATATATACGCATTGCCGTGATTTTTCCTTTTCCTTTTTTTTTTTCTTTTTTCCTTTTTTTTTTTATGCCTATTTAGAAGCCCGTCAATTTGTCATTAAAATTGGATTTTTTTTTGTTTGTTTTGTTTTAAAGAGACAACCGAACAGGAAAAGAGGTGCCATTAAAAGGTTAAAGGATAGAGAGCGGATTGGTTTGTTTTTGGACGACAAGAAAAGTGAGAAGGTGTTAAAACCAAATTAAAAAAAAAAAAAAAAAAAAAAAAAAAAAAAAAAAAAAAAAAAATAACAAAATGGAGAGAGAATGATATCAGCCGCGTTTTTGTTTTGCTTTCTCGTTTGTCTTAAATACTCAAGGTGGAATTGTCCCACTCGAGGTCGCGGGCTTTGCATGCGCCACCATCGTCGTCGTCATCGTCGTCGTCATCATCCGGATCTTCGTCGCTGGAATCGTTGCCATGGCAACTGTCATCTTCAGAGTCGGAATCGTCGTGACGGTGCGAAGTTCGTGTCATAGTCGACTTTTCGGCGGCCTCCAGCGTCTGGAACAAGTTTTTTTAAATTTTTTTTATGTGGTTTAATTGATGCATTAATTGCCTTTTTTTTTTCTTACGTGCAGAAACAAAGTATTCGCGTGCAATTATGGCACACACAAAAAAAGGAAAAGACTTACCTCCATCGGGTTGACGGTGATGGTGAGGGCGGAATCATCCCAAGCCATTTCAGTGTCGGCCGTCGTCTCGTCTTGTTGGGCGCGGCGCCTAGCGGCACGAACGCGCACCACTCCCAAGCTGATCATCAGCAGAAGGAAACCGGCGCAGACCATCACGATGATCGTTACGGTGTGGCCTAAATTCATCAATCAAACATGGAAAAAAAAAAAAAAAAAAAAAAAAGAGAAATTGAATACAGGAATGTCTTTGTTCTTAACGGAATGGAAAAAAAGAAAAAAAAGAAAGAAAAGGGAAACATACTAGCACCGCTGGACAGGTGGCCCTGAACGGTGCCACCCATGCCCGTGCCCATATAAACATCGGAGATGGCGGTAATGGGTCCGACGGGACGGATATCAACGTGATGCCGGTCAACCTTAGCGTGCGCCGGGGCGGCCGTCTTGCTCTGATGACTCAACGTCTGTTGGTTGGGTGGTTGCGGAGCGCTGGTAGATGGTTCGGTCGAATGGCCAAGCGACGAACTGGATGCCGCGCCCGAAGTGCTAGAAGCGGCCACCACCGGCGTAGAAGTCGATCCATCAACGAATGAAGACGCTTGCGGATGATCAACGGTGACCTGGAAAGACCCCAAAATAACAAAAACCGGTTTCACTTCGTTATTCAGTTGAGTCATGGGGCATCGGAAAAACGCAACAAAAAAAAAAAAAAAAAAAAAAAAAGAAGGAAAGAAGAGGAGAGAAAAAAATGTAGCGGATTTTTTTTTTTATCGTACAGTGTGGATGAGCTCGTTGCTGGCAAATCGCCCGCTCATCTGCGAGCAGATGAGCTTGAAAGCGCGGGTCAAATAGTAGGCCGGCTTGTGGTTGTTGTACTGCAACTGATGAAGGATCTGTTCGTAGTGGTTTGTGGATTCGCTGCCCATCAAAGTGACACCGTCGTGGCTGAATTTGGCTTCAATCTTGAACTGGCTGAGGAGATTCTGCGGCCAAGTAAGCGTTTCGTGATCCGGATTCAGCGGCGGGTAGACGGTGGCCGTGCAAGAGTCGACGCGCTGGGCAATGTTCATCATCAGGTCCTCTTCTTCAGATGACTCATCCTCTTCCGAGGAAGAGTCTTGAGCAGCGGCGGCGTCAGCGTTGCTGACTTCGATGCGAGCGTCTGGGAAAAGATGGACGCCACTTCTCAACGACTCGTAGCCGTAATGAGAGCTGGACAGACCGGTGACGGTAACAATAGGTAGCGGAGTGGCCTGGACCACAATGGCGCTCTCCAAGACGGGGATCTTGAGTGTCCGGCCGGACGAGCACACGATATTCGTGTAGAGACGCAGAGGACGGCGGCCAGGCGTTGGGAAGTCTCTCAGATTGGCGTAGGCGACTTTACGCAATAGCACCTCCAAGTTGGTCTTGTTTTCGCCCTCCAATGTCAACTCGGTCAAATCTGTCCAATGCAAATATTTTAATTGTTTGTTTCTTTCTCTTTTTGAAGAGGTCTACACGCAAGCGTACCGTTGTTGTTCAGGATTTCCATGCCCGGTTGAAGAAGTTCCATTGGCGGAGCTTCGAGATTCTCTTTGCACTTGTGCAAACAAGCGATCACTTCATCGAGTTCGATTTGGCCAGCCAGCACCGAAAGGCCAGCCATTGAGCCGCGCATAAAATGTTGCATCCGGCTTTGGGATCCTATTTTTTTTTGTTTTGTTTTTTTGTTTTCCATGGGAAGGAAAAGAAAGAAAAAAAAAAAAAAGATTAAAGAAAAAAGAATACACACATCCATTTCACATAGATTGCAGTTATTTATTACCTTGCCAGCAAGCGCCGACCGTGAGAGTTGTGTTCAATCCGTGACTGTTATGGAGCGGCCAGTCATCAATAATTTCAGGGTTGTTTTTGCTGGCTACCATGGGACGTCCATCAACGTACAGTTGAACTTCTGGGAACTCCATGGAAACGGCGTAATGATGCCATTGTCCGTCGCAAACCTAATTCGGGAAATAGTACGCACAAACACATGATGAGCCTTACGGCTTGTTGTTGCTGTTGTTGTTGCGAGAGCTTCCCTAAGTTATTCACGTAAGAGCACAACAGGCAAATAAGGCGGGGGGGGAAGCATCAAGTTCTCCTATCCCTTCCTGATCTCCTTCATTTAACCTTTTGTTTTCTATTTTCAAAAGCTTACCTGAGGCAATTTCCAGCGAAACTCAGCCGGCCGGAAACTTTTGAGATCTCCGTCTCCAAACTCCCGACGCAAAAGTAAAATGAGCCGACAATTGCGGATAAACAAAGAGAAATGATGACGGTTCATTTCTGTTGGGAAAAACAAACACCAGATATGAACAAAGATAATCAAACATTAAAAAAAAAAATAATAAACGAATAACAATAAAAGAAAATTCTTGTTTGTCTTACGGTGATCATCCGCATTGCAGAGAATGTGCTCTTTGACATGTTTGTCCTGTCCGGCGTGGTGTTCGTGCTTCAGCCAAACCGACATGGTGAAATTTCTCGTCAGGTTGTGAGCCATCACTTCCGGCGGTACCGTCACGCCTGTTGATCCGTCAAACACGAAGACCTGCGACCGTTGACAACAAATAAGAAAGAGAGTCACACAATCAATCAAAACCAATCACAGCAAAAGGACGGGGGGAGGGGAGACAAAGTAATAAGGCAAGAATCGTATCAACTAGACCCGCTCTTATTACATATGATTAAGCTAGAGAATAACGACGAATAGCTATCGCGGTATGATGAGCCATAATTCAATCTTGTTTCGACGTACTGTATACACATATACACACACACACACACACACACAGTGCAATCAGCCCCGTCTTCCCACAGGCATCCGCAAGACAAATCATAAAAATTCTTGCCCGTCTCCCAACCCGTCGAAATTGGTCGTAAGGCGAAACGGAATACAGATGGACACGTACCTGATCGGCTTCACGTCCTTGGTCAACGGGGAGGTCACGCGTCCATTCGGCCCCAGGTCCTGGTGGCGGCAAGAGATCGATGGCACGGCTATTGGCTCCGCACAATTTCCTTTGGTTCTGCCAATGTTATTTTTTTTTTTTATTATTAGATTTTTATGATTATCACTTTTTTCTTTGTCATTCCAAAGCGGGATAGAAGAAGAATAATAATAATAATAAAAAAAGGAATATAAACAGGTAATCGAGTTGTCTTTTCGTCTGATTTCTTTGATTGAAAAGGAAATGGGATAGAAGGACACCAAATAGCTCTCGACTAGGATCACGAACGGCCATTTCCTTCGATTAGTCTTATCGATCCATTCCGGACGGATACAAAACCCTCTGCCCTATTCATTCCCAAAGAAAGAAACAGACGATGGCATTCACTGTAAAAAGGAAGAAATGATTTTGAAAGAAGGAAAAAAAAAAAAAAAAAACGAAAGAAAAAGGTGTAGAATGACACGGGGAGGAGATTAGAGAGAAAGTAGGAGGCGATGAAAAGAGAGACAATGAATTCTCGTGTTCCGTGCGCGCACAGTCACGGACAAAAAAAAACAAAAAAAAACGAGGAAGACGTATCCGATAACTCAACCGTCATTTGTTTTAGCACATCGACGTCACTCTGTTGCCTCTCGTATTTTTTCAAATGTTATGAGAGGAATAAAAGAAAAGAGAAATAGTATATAGGAGGAGGAGGAGGACGACGTATAAGAGAGAAAAAGAAAAACGAGTGTTATGTATACCTGGACGGTGTAAGTATCGCGGTCGCAGTTCTTGCCCAAATGGGAGGAAGCCAACGTGAGACGGGCCTGGATGGATTCGGGTTGGCAAGGGAAATCGCACAAGTTGATTTGCGCCTCGGGGAAAAGATCCTGTCGACCCGATCCGGGTACGTATTCCACACGTTCGCTGATGCCTGCGCATTTCCAATCAAAGTTCACATTTATTTTCTATTTGATTTATCTTCCAACAGAATTTATAAAAAAAAAAAAAAAAAAAAAAAAAAGACATACCAGTCCATCCAAGACGGCAGACTCGGTTGACTTTGACGCTGACCAGGACGGGCTCGGATCGTTTCATTCCACAATCGTATGCGACAACCTGCAGGATGTGATTGTGATTCTTTTCGTAATCCAGGGGCTCGATGCTGCGAATGACACCTGTGTGAAAATAACGACGCGCAACACAAGGAACGTATCAATCGTCAATCCTTTTACGTTCCTCATGAAAACATCTCTTTGTTGGCATAGGGAAAACTTTGTGAAAAAATTAAGTAGACGAAGCCTCGACGGATTTATTTAAATCCATCGACTCGCGCACATGAAAAAAGGCAAAGAGATTTGTTGATTGCAAATCCTCTCGCAGCTTTTCCTTCCTGAAACTTGAACTGGATTAAATCGAACCCATGGCAATATCTCAATTCCCGACTGAAAAGACTTCTTTAAAAAAAAATAAAATAAAATAAAATAAATAAATAAACAAATAAGTAGGAATAAGTGAAGGGCTTTCGCCATCATCGTGTTCCCAAAACTTTTTTCGTGTGCGATAACAAGAAGGCAACAAAAGCTCCCCGCCCGCCTGCTCCTTTTCAAAAGCGGAGTGCGTCCTTTTAAAAAAGTGAAGCGGGTAAGGATTGTGGAGAGGGGCCCGAGAATAGCGAACGATGGTGCGCGCATCAGAGACATCAAAGAGCGCGTCAGAAATTGCAAATTCCAAGTGGGAGTGCCTAGCATTGGTTGCCATAGAAATATCAAAAAAACCCAAAGTTTAAAATGGACTTGACTGTCGCGTCCGTCAACGCACCGAGGCTCCGAAAGAATCCACCCTTTTTTTTTTTTTTTTTTTTTTTTTTACATCTTTTAAAATAAATTCAGAGGAAATAGAATCGCCCCCACAACCTCCCTCCCGCGAAAAAAAAAAGTAATCAATTTTGAAGATGACTAGTGCCATCTTATGTTGCCCTTTACTCTACCTGCTCGGTGAGGAGACGTTACGAGTAAAAACAAAAACAAAAAAAAACACAACGCAATATGTTGGATGGATGGACGGAGGCGGTGGTCGGATTACATGCATCTATAATATTTGTGCGTTGTATAGAAGAGACGTTACAGATCTAAACATCCAAGTGCACGGAATGGCTCAAATGTTTGCCCTTTCCGCGGGCATATCCTGCCCGTTTGTCTCCGTCCCTTTGTGTGCGCATTTCCCCGATTCCGGATGACAAACCAACATCAGACATGCCCTTTTCTTTTCCCCACTTGCGCCAATATGGAATATCAAGTTTCATATCCTCCCCTCCCCCCCCCCCCGTTCGTGCTATTTATTCTTGTCTTGTAACGAAAGGGATACTGGTGTGAGGTGATTAATCCATGCTCACATATTGGACAAGACTGGCGCAGCACTTGGATATTCAGCGGTTGCGGCGGCACTTTATACCCATCCGCCGGAATCAAAGGGTGGAAAAGGAAGGGAGGGGGAAAAAAAAGGTGGTGCATTGAAAAGAAAAAAAAAAGAAAAAAAGGTAGTGCAGCGCTCGGCACAAACAATAGACACAAGAAGCGATTCGTCAACTAAAGTGGATGGGATTTTCGATGGATTGCTCATGTGTTATGTGGATGTATCCACTCCCTTGACACGCGCGCACACAACCGGATGGGACGAAAAGCTTAGAGGCATTCGTTTGAAGACGAAGAAGAATGGCGTTTCAGTTCGCAAGGCCGGAAGCAAAGTGAGTTAGCATACGTTTAAACGACTCCCACTTTTTTTTTTCTTTTCTATTGCAATCAAATAAGAAAGGGCCAATAATAAAAAGAAGATACAAACCTTCATTGTCGATGGCAAACGGTTGATCTTTGTTGAGGATGTCGTAGCGGCAAATGTCGCCGTACTTGGCAGAACAGTCGGCGTCATTGGCTTCCACCTGGATGATCTTGTCAGCCGGTCGACCTTCGTCAACATCGACGACGTACGACGGCTGGTTGAATTTCGGTGCGTACTCGTTGACGTCATTGACGCTGATATGCACCGTCGCACTGTATAAAGGAAAACAATCAAATGACGTATTTAGAAGATAAGAAAAGACTCGCCATTTCAAAACGAGGGGGGAAAAAAAAAAATCCAATTCATCTGATGGTCGCAATCAAAAGGGAAACAAAAGACGCGGCCATTGGAGGCCATAGACTTTCTACGATACATATCCTTTTAATACATGTAATATAGTGTATCGTGTGCCCTTTTGTCTATTCAATGCAAGCCCGTCCGTCCGCCTGTCATCCTCCATTCTTCAACGTTGTTCAGTCTATCCACTTCAAGGAAGAAAATAAAAAGAAAGACGGGGCCGGCAGAGGCGGTACAAGGAATATTATCTGGAGCACTTGATCAACTCGACGACGTCGGCACACATTCACCAGAGGCTTTTCATCTTCCCTTTTTTCCGTATTCTCTTTTTTTTTTTTTTTTTTTTATTAAGAGTCGACCAAATAGCAGGACAAGCGGAGAGATGGATCTTTTCATAGAGTTGCTACCCTTCACTCTCATCATGATTTAAAATTTTGTCTTTTTCTTTTTCTTTCTTTTTTTTTTTTTTTTTAAATTTCCACAACAGCTGTTTGTTGTGCTACCAGACTGCCAATTTGCTTCTTGGCTTTGTTTGGCAAAAGAAAAGAGATGGACTCACTTTTCCGATGAGATTCCGGCGCAGGAGACGGCTACAATGTCGAACTTGTAGTTCTTCTTCTTCTCACAGTTGAGGCTCTTCTTGGCCCGTAATTCAGCTTCGCCCTTCTCCCGATCTTTCACCACAATCTGCCCGTGCAAAATAAAAGGCAAAAAATATATGTATATATTTTAAGATGAGCAAACAAATGACACGTCAATTTTGTAAATGGGTGCATCGGTGGAAAAAAAAAAGAACCTGAAAAACACTCTCGTCAGACAGCTCTTGTAAAATGGGAGTTTTATTTTTTAAAAAAAAAAAAAAAAAAAAAAAAAAAAATGGTAATAGTGAGGGAAGATTGGGAGCAAGAAGCGATTTGATGTCTCGTATCGATCGAGTTGGCAGCACAGCCCATCGAGATGGGATTCCCAGCAAAAAGCTGAGCCAACAAACCCTATTCGATGCGATTTATACAACCAGTCCAAAACGAAGAAAAGAAATAGGGGAAAAGTGTTGAGAGAGATAGAGAGAGAGAGAGTCGGAGAGAGAGAGTCAATATTGAAACGGAACAAAGAAGTTTTTTTTTTTTTTTTGGGTGTGATTTGGTGGCCAAAGGGAGAGAAGAAGAAGAAGAAGAAAAAACTTTTTTTTTTCTCTTTTTCCCATTTCCATCGCATTCTACAGCCGCCATCTTGGGCCCTCATCATTTAAAACAGGAAATTCAAAAGGCATCCATTTGTACGCCGTCACACAATCGAAGCTCGAAAAAAAAAAAAAAAAAGGAAGAAGAAAAGAAAATGAAATAGATGAACAAAATGGCGGGCTTGAATTCAACGCGCACAGGGACGCCACGGCGTCTACTGTTCGCGGCGTCGTTGGGCGCGTGCTAGCGCTTGGCCCCTTAACAACTATCGATTAGGTAACTCTCTCTCTCTCGCGCGCGCGGGCTCTCCAGTCCAAAATAAAGCGCGCTAAGACGCTATATAGCGGTGTACGCATTTTCTTGTTTTGCGCTACGGGCGGCCTCTCATCGACACGAGCGCGAAACTATAACGCCAATTTCACATCATCGTTTCATCGCCAAATAAATAAATTAAAAAAAAAAAACACGCGGACCACACAAGCAAACAACAAGACTATTCAGCCATCATGATGATGGCACAGCCAAAAGGATGGCAGGAAGAGTGCAAAGGTTTCTAGAAGTTGGATCGATATCATCACCGAAGGGCCTTTGGCTCGCTCGACATAACTGCTATCGTCACGGCATACGCTTTTCTTTTTCTCTATTCTTATTTGCGAATAATAAAAATAAATAAAGCTGCCGATGTACGAGAGAGGTCACAGATTTCATTGCACGGCATATTTGTCATGTTTTTATTTTTATTTATTTATTTTTTTTTTCCTTCCTGCAAATCCAACATCGTCGTGAGCGTGGGGCAATACCGAATGAACTCTCGCCCGACTGCATCCAATATACACAGTTCCATATCTCCGGTATGCGTCTATAGTTGCAGTCCACGTCATCGGGAGCGAGTAAATATACGCCTGACAGGCCAACTGGCGTGGACCTTTCAAAGGTAAAAATCTGTTCCACATTTTCCAAATCGCCTGGTGAAACAGAGAGTGCGATATGGGCTGTCGGCCATTAGCCTTATACAACAACAACAAACAAAAGCAAATCAGATATAGCCGTCTGCGTGTTATCGGCATCGTTTTTTTTTTCTTATCTACGCTTGTTGACTAAACGAACGTATTCGAACACAAAAATAAACCATTTTTTAAGATTGCCCACCAAAAATAGGAGTTTCCATTCACGTGGCTTTTTTAAGTTCCTTACGTAAGTAAACAGTGAATCATGTGATTCACGTTTTTTTTTTTTTTTGCTTACTGCTTTTATAACGTGTAATACGTAACGCGTATAGACGTTTTAGATGGGGCAAAGGGGACATATAAAGTGCAGTATCAAAAGGTAATTCATCATCCGTGAGAAAGGAGTGGTGGCGGAGCACGTCGTGACAAACTTTCTTTTTTTTGGTTGGGTTTACAAGAGCAAAAGAGGATGGCCCGCCTCACCCTTTTACATGTCGTAGGTAGCATTCTGGTTTGGACGTGCTGGACGACCGGCATGACGGATGGACTTTCGCTCGAGCACAGATTGCAGCAATTAACTGACAACTACGTGAGTATGCGCGTCTTTCGTGTTGTTTTTTTGTTGTTAAAAACTTCTTTTTCATTGGAAATTCTTTTTTTTTCGTGAAAACTGGAATGCCCGCTAATGTAACGCGCAATGAACAGATGGAACTGAAAGGAAATTTGGCTGAAAAAGACGCGCAATTGGAAGCTCTAAAACGACAGCAGGTCTCCAATAAATCCTCATTGAATATTTCAATCATCGATAACTAAAACGCTTGTCTTTTTTTTTTGTTTGTACCGAAAAACAGAATGAAATGATGCAAAGCTGCGTGGAAAACGAAATCCGATTTCAAGATTTGAAAGAGAAACACGTAAAAACAGCCTGCTCTATTTTTCGTATTTGTTTTGCTTTTTTCTTAAAAAAAAAAAAAAAAAAAAGGAGCCAAATGTTATTGAACTAGGAAATGTTGGTAGAGCAAGTGACACGACACGTACGAGGCAAAGCCCATAGGGCCAACGTGTCGATTGGCCATCAATCAGGAAGAGCCATGCCGACTTCGTGCCAAGATCTAAGTCAAATAGGACACGTCCTTAGCGGCTTGTATTCAGTGATGGCCACTGAAATGGTGCAAAACGTTTACTGCGACTTTACTAAACTACCCGGCGACGCTGGTAAGATTATTATGTTGTGTTCCATTCCCACGCCATTCTCGGAGCAAGCGTTTAAAAAAAAAAGACGTCATTGAAAATGCCTAGGTTTCGAGACACTGATTGGATTTGCCGACGTCAAATCACAGCCGACGTACTTTTACGTGCAGACGAGCGCGAACTTCAATCAAACCAAAGTTCCGATTCCGTTCGACGAAGAAATGCTGAACGTCGGCGGCGCCATGAATTCAACATCGGGCATCTTCACGGCGCCACGGACGGGCAATTACTTTTTTTCAGCCTCTGGAATTGCCTACATTCCGGCCTCGTCTTCTGCGCTCCTCTACTTCCACATCGTTTTGTACGTGAACGGCGGTCGCATCGGATTGGCGCACGCCTTTTCAGATGAACTCGCCGCCGAGGGAGGTCAACACGAAACGTTTTCGCTGTCGTCGACGCTCAATTTACAGGCGGGCGATCAAATTTGGTTGGAAATATTCGGCATGTCACCGGGAGCGTACATGAACGGCAACGGTTACACTCACTTTAACGGCTGGCTTTTACAAGAAAATCTTTCAGCCAGCCTTTAATTTTTCTTTTCTTTCTTTTTCTTTTTTCGTAGCCTCTAGATTTCTTTGAAAAATAAACAAAATGCGTTCTCTTTTATGGAGCTCTACAACCAACTGTCCAACAACTCAATAAAAAAATAAGATAAGAGACTTGCCCGACCGATAAGCCAGAAGAGGGGAGGAGGGCTTGTTTTTATTTCAACTTTCGAGTGTTTGATAAGAAATAAGAAATTTTTCTTTTTGTGCTTACCTCGAATGGAGTCTCTCCGTGATGTTTGTTGACGATGCGGAAGGCGCAGATTTCGGCGCCAACGGCGCGTATTTTCGGCGTCACATCGACGATCAGCTTATCTTCGTCGACCAGGCCATGGTAGCCGCTGTTGCCACTCTTGCCAGTTCCATCCAAACGGGGAACTGTTGAAAAAAAAAGAAAGAAAGAAAAGAAAGTCCAATAAGATACACGCACGCCTTAACGTCGAAATATACAAAAAAAAAAAAAAAAATAAAAAAATGGAGACGAAACAAATTGAAAAATCGTGCAAATCCATTGGGGACATTTCGTTTCTGCATTCTTCGAGCCAGAGAGAAGAAGAAGATAAAGTTGCAAAGAAGATGGAAAGTTGAAGGCGAAAGAGACTCATCCCGGATTTCCAATTTTCCTCAGACATATCGAGAAGGGACGTGATGAAAAATATATTGGATCTTCTGGCTGCCTCTAGCTCTTTATAATATTATATATTGTGTGCGGATGCGTGTTGAAAAAAAAAAAAAAGGGGGGGAAGAAAAGGAATGAAGGGGAGGGCATATATAGATATGCTCTCGTTTTCCGTAATGCCATCAGGAGCCCTGCGGATCGATTGCCGATCGTCCCGCAGGGGAGGCGCCGCACTCAATCGCACGCGTCACTACGACGACACCCTTCAGACGCCCAACGAATAGAAGAAGAAACGGCCAAAAAAAAAAGAAAAAAGAAAATCGAACGAGTGTCGAGGACGCCACTTGTGATATATATAAAACGAGTGCCGATCTGGCATCTTTTCTTCTCTTTTTTTCGCCGCTTTTAACAATTGCGGGAACCGAGAACCATCTGCGAGTGTCTAACAGTTGTTGGCTAGTTCGCTCCTCGAGGAAATGAAAAGAGCGAATTCAATTTTTTCATAACACAGAAAAAAGAAAATGCCGACTGTCGAGAGATTTTTACTTCGTCGACTGACAGAAAGAAAGAAATGCAGTAGAGCTTTGTGATGTAGTATCGAAATCGATATGACTTTGACTAACAATCATGTGCACCGTTAACTTTGCCTATTCGCTCTCACTGGCTCTAACTCCCATTAGCCAATAGCGTCACAAAAGTTTGTCGTCCCACACATCGTCTACCGAGCGCCACACTCGGGATCAAGTCTCGTTTTATTCCGCTTCAAAAAGCCTAAAACACAAAAAGAGGCTTTAAAGTTTTCATGCCCTCTTTGCTCAAGGCAAACACGAGAGACATACATATACAGAGAAAGAGAGAGTGTGTGACAGTTAAAATCTAGCCTTTTTTTCTTTCTTTCTTTAACTACGGCTATGGTTAATTACACCGAAGAGCTGGCTAAGAATAGGTCTATTCTTTTGGCCTGGCTTAAGGTCGTGTGTCAAAATCGATGGGTTAGTGAATTAAAATTGGCTGAGCTTTTACAGAAAAAAGAAAAAGCGTACACAGTGAACGCAAGACGCGCGTACATCATCAATGTTTGAAGAGGCTTTTATCCCGTTTCTCTTTTTTTTTTTTCTCTATCAATTCGAACGAGAAAAGCAAACGTGAAAAAAAAAAAAAAAAAAAAGAATCCTACCAAAACACGTCGCCAAAATCCAATTTTCCACGAACAACATGTTTTTCTTTTTACTTTTCTTCAACGTTTCGTCATACGCTATTGATAGAGACTTTGTGTCTCGCTATGAAATGTGTAGCTGTTGTAGCGCTGCTGCTGCACCTTTCGGCTTGTTTATTTATTTCGTTTTCTCGTCGTGCATACGTAAATATTCCTTCGACGACAAGACACCATCCGCCAGCGGTGCGGATCGATGGAGCAAACGGATAAAACAAAAACAGTTCACCGTAAGCGCCGACGTCACCACAACAACCCAACGCCGATGACAATTCGAACGTGCGTCTTTGTATGTGTGTGCGCTTGATCAAACAAAAGCGACTGGCGGTACACGAATCTATACGTACGTCACCAATTTTCCTCTTTTGTTTTTTATTGCTTTCTCTTCTTTCGTACATAGACCGTCGATTTTCAAGATGGACGCCTTTGTGACGGCGACGACACCCCATCTTTCGTGTACTGGTCTGGACCTTCTACCTCTCTTTCTTTTTCGCATCTATCTATATACACACACATATATATATATAACCGCATATAAGAAGGGAAAAAAGAAAAAGGTGGGCGAAGAGGTAAACAAGACAAACGGTCGCCAAGGCAACTGAAGGGTCATCCCAAAGAAAAATAGAGAACGACACGCACGCTGGACGAGAGCAAAAACGAAAACGCTGTTTTCGCTGCACGCTCTTTACTGTTTGGCCGCTAGGTACTCGACAGCGCACTCGAGCTCTTTTTATGTCCACGACAGTGCAAGTCACCGTGCAAGGCCACCTTTAATTAGTTTTCCGTGCAAACATCCTCAGGATAGAGCGATACATAATCATTACGTTTTGCGAAATAATTCGTTTTTGAAGGGAAACACTGGCGGCGATTGGTATCAACAAGGGCAAAAGAAGCGCACACAAAACGCGGAAATTGGATATGATCAAGTCCATCTTGTCGCTGCCCACCCCCCTCCCCCGAACAGTTGAATAAATAATTTCGCTAGCCCACCTAAGGCGCTTAATTTTTAATTAGACGGACGAGGCGAGTAGGTGGAGAAATATGATTACTCAAAAATAACTAACATAATGCGAGAAACTTTTCGTGTACACGCGGAAAATGAACGATCAACGGAGCGGGTTGGAAAAGAAGATGAAAACTCGTGTGCTTCTGACAAGCTCATTACGTGAACCAGCCAACCAGCCAACCCGCACCGTTTTACCCTATCCCTGAGGGCGGGTAGTTTAAACCTTTGTGTCGATTAGGTGGAATAAAATGAGGGGGAACAAAAATAAGGCGCCTCGACGAAGCTTTACTACGCCATGACGTCGGCTGTCCGCGTATTGATTTTTATCTCTCTCTCGCTGCCAACCCTTTCAAAACTCCAACCTTTCCCTAATTTTCAAAGCAGGCGCTTCTCAAAGAGAGTCGGTGTGTGTGTGTGTGTGTACCAGCTCTTGATTAAGGTTTCCGCGCATCCAACCCGTCGAAATCAAATGGATGCGCATCCAACTTTTCCTTACAATTTTGATAACACGCATTTTTTGGAAACATTTAAGAAAAATAAGTTGAACACGTCGTTAGGCAACTCATAAAATGCAGTCAGCTGTTGCGAGATTAACAGATCGTGAGTCACGAAAAGCGGGATGCGTTTCGCGCGATATTTCAATAGTCTCCAACCAATGGCGGAACAAAATGGCGACGAACAACGAACAAGACGAGACGCAAGAAGGTCGCTTGCCAATGGCTTTTCATCGTTAACGAGCGGGAAAACGATAATAAAAAGAAAACCCGAAAAAGAAAAGGGACGAAAAATCCTCTCCACCACAAAAAGCCATTGGTGCGGATGAAAGTGAATTGAAGACGAGATGATGAACAAGGGAAAAGACATAATACTCTTTGCATTCTATACGAGCGATGGCGCGTTCATTAGCAAGACAACGTCTTGCCGCTACTTCTCATCTGATGGCAAAGAAGATTGTCTTTTATACACGCTCCGTCGAGTGGATATTATAATGATGATGACGATGATTGCATCAAATTCGGATATTTTATATACATACAAATGGAAAAAAAAGGCGTAGCAAAAAATGTGACATAAAAAAAGGATCGTATTCTTTGCAATAACGACGCGCCGCACACATTTTTGGTTCAACGACGAGATTGACTAGAACGACGCCTGTGTGTGATTACAGCCGGCTGTATAAAGAAAGATGAATGGGCCAACGAGTCAAGAGGCCGTTCTATTTCTTTCCTCCGCTTCCCTCTTAACTGAGGAGAAAAAAAAAAAAAAAAAAAAAAAAAAAAAACTCGACGTCACCACATAACAAAGTTGCTCCTATTTTATCTGCTCCAAAGAGTCACAAAGTTCCTTGTTCTCCTCCGGAGAGAGGGGCAGTCTATGCTCCAAGTTTTCGGCCGGGTTCGAGAGAAGGCAAAAAAAAAAAAAAAAAAACCAACAACAAAATACAAAAGGTTAAGCTCTTCTCTAATAGGCTCAAGTCTAAACACAGAACGTTGGAGAGAAATCAATAAATTGATTTTAAACAAAAATTAAATGCGCAGTTTTCTTTCGACAAACCCATTTGGCCACACCCTCAACATTTCCCACAAAATTCCGATGAAAAATGAGCAGGTAAAAAGCTTCGATAACAAACTGCGATCCATCAAGAAGCCGATTTTTTTTTGTCCAGCTTCCTTCTTTTTTTAAAACCAACTGTCCGCGTATCCCGTATATATATATATATATAGATTCACGCGCTTGGCGGTCGAAGGCGTCGGTTCCGACGAACGGGGGGGGGGGACTTGGGAAAACATGGAAGAAGAGCAACAAGCGCAGAATGGCACACACAAACAGCTGCTGTGTTAGCCTCCCTCACCCACCTCCCCTTCAACACAGAAAATGACACACAGACGGCCATTATATAAGAAAAAAAAAAAGCGTCCATATAACGATGAAACCAGATGATGTTGTGCGGAGAGCCCCAAAAATTCACGCGGGTGTATATAACGTATACACAAAATAGAATGAGGAAAGGAAAAAATAAAAAAAAAAAAAAAGGAAAGAAAGGCCGTCCGTTGGAACAATGCAATATAATGGGCTGGATCGATATTGTATTTTCACTCGCGCCAATCGTTTATTCAGCTCACGATAGCTGCAATTTGCGTCGTAACACGAAAATACATATACGTATGTATATAATAAACTTCATCATCATCGGCTGGATCGAGAAACGAACGAACGTGAGTGGCATAACGATCATGCCGAAACTGAGAGAGCAAGGAAAACATGCGACTCTTCTTGTATGCCTGACATGGAATCCTAACCTATCGGATCGCTGGATGTATACGGGCTCGTTATATGTGTCACTATACTTTTGAACGTTATGTGTACGACATCCATTGCATCCTTGAAGGGAAAAACTTGTTTTCCCCTTTTGCTTTCAAAATGCATTCCTCTCGCAAAAGATGAAAACGTCTCCAATAAAAACACGTTAAGTGTCTAGAATAGCAAAAATGCCTCCCAAATAACCGAACGGCGATCAAAAAAAGAGGAGGAAAACGTTTCGCTTGAGTGGCTTACAGTTGGATCGTGACGCGACCGTTCTCTCTCCCTCCTCCCGCAGCCACCCACCTAGGTCACCCAGCGTGAGACACCAACAGATAGTGTGTGTGTGTGTGTGTGTGTCTGTGTGGGTATAAATACATTTTTACATGGCGACCGAGAGAGAGAAAGAAGAGACCCGGAGGCTTCTTGGCCCACATTGAAAAGTCCTTTTGGAAACCGTTTGGCTTTTTTTTTCTTTCTTTTACTTCGTCTCCCAACTTTCATCAACATCTTTCTTTTTCTTCTTTTTTAAAAAATTCTTTTTTTTTTTCTTTTTCCTATAAGGAAAGAAGAAAAGAGGCCGAGGTAGAGTAAACCGATCACAATCGCACCTCTTACATTCTTGATATTTTCTTTGCTTATCGTTCAACATTCTTCCCTTCTTTCACATCAAAAGAAAAACTTTGCTTTTTTTCTTCCCTCCCAGCCAAGGAAAACAAAAATCGTTCGGGTTAAGAAGACGGGGAGTCATATCAATCTGGCATCTCTCCCGTTTGGTTGATTTGCTTTGATTGCATTCCACAAACACCCAAAATTTGAGGGGCGGCGGCAAACGCTGGTGGGACGGACGACAAATAATAATAAAAAAAAAGAGAGAGAGAGAGAAAAAAACGGAATTATTTTTTCTTTCTTTCTTTCTTTGAGCGTCACGCTGGCAATCAAAAAGCATTTCTTCTTTTTTTCCCTCCTCCTTTCCAAAGAAAAAAAAAAAAAACTGGTAAAATAAAAAGATGACGAGATTGACTCTCAGTTGACAAAGATGGCCGACAACTTCCAACTATGGAGGGGGGTTAGTATTTATTTCAATCAAGTCAAGCAGACTATCCTCTACTCTGGGCCGTAATTAAATGAGTGAATGTAATTTAGACTCTGGCTCCCTCCCCCCTTTTCTGCCTTTGGCAAACATCATCGTACCGACCAGGGAAAGGGGAGGTATCACTTTGTAAATAATCAAGTCTGCATCGTATAGACGACGATGAGGAGAAATGAGCCATAGAGAGCTAAATAACACAACAGTGTCACTGTAAGATAATAAGACGAACGGGAGGAATGTTCTTCGTCTCTAACATCATAAATGGTGAATAGAACGAGTGAGGATAGATGCGTCTTGAGCCATCCAAAAGGCCAACAGTCACACGCACATGGAAACAATTCAATTTCCACTCTAACACATTCCTATCTTCTTCTCTCCCACCACCCCCCTCTTTTTATGTACACACACATAAACATACACACACACACAATAATAGAGATATATAGCGAGCCGACGAGAGCAGACGACGCACGAAAAATAAACGAAAGGTAAGAAGGAAAGAAGAGGAAAGAAAAAAGAAACAGGTCATGTCGTATCGATCGTGTTGGAAAAAGAGAAAATTCCCTGCCATCTGAGATGTGCGTTGCACAACGTTCCTGCCAGCAAGTCACCCCACCCTTTGTAATATCATCATGACTTTAGAAGATGTACGATCCGTCTTGCGACTCGCCAGGCGATGGGGATATATGTTCAGCGGGAGCGGATCCATCTTCATAGCTCTCATCATATACGGGGGATAGTACCACTCGTGTATCCGTGTTCTATCATGTCCTCTTTCTTTTTTTTTTCCTTTTAAAGAGGAAAAAGCTTCGTTCACAGCGGTGGGAGGAATTGTCCTACGAAAACTAACGACACCCGCGCCTTCATTCTGTCTGCGTCGTGCACATGAATCACGATCCCTCCCTTCCCCAAACCACCTAAGACCTTTGACCTCATTTAGAGGATAAATAACCTCGATCAAGGTCGTAAAGGTAGAATATTTTTTTTTTACCTGCCCCCGATTTTTACGACCCCCCCCCCCTAATAGGAGGGGGCTGGAAAAAGAAAAATCCAGGAGGTCAGCTGGACACCGACAAACACCATCTGTCTACCTTCATGTTATTTTTTTTTTTCCTCGTCTGGAGAAGAAGGTTTTCTTCTACTTGTTCACAATTGAGTAGCAGCAGCTGGTGGCCAAAGCTCTCCATTTCCGTCATTTTCCAATGACCTTCCGGGCATATACCAACGTCGTCTCCTTTTTTCCAAAAGAATTTCGTCGTTTTTTTTTCTGTTGGTGTAGGCAGTAGACTTCAAATAGGATTTCTCAGATTCTCAGATACTCAGATACACACACACACACACACACACACAACCCACGCGGACACACACACGAGATTTTAGGGAGGAACACACGCTGATGAGATCTGGCTCGGTGCACAGCTGGGGCTTTTCACAAATATTGATTGCCCCCCATCTCTACCTACTGGCTAACTAGGACGCCATTTCGAAATTTACAGTAAAACAAACAAAAATTCGAGATGAATTCTGCCAAAGTTTTTCTTCTAGTTAGAATGAACGGAATTGTTGTCGGGGCGGAAACAACGAAAAAAATGAACGAAAACAAGAGTATCCCACTCCCCTTTAAAAAAAAATGGCCGTTTTTATTTCACGTAGGAGTGTCGTGTTGAACAATCCCAAGTATGGGCGGACATGACTCATGTGTTCAACGAAGACCTTTCTCTCCCAGCCCAACGTCTCGAAACGTGATCGAATCTGCTTGGCACCGCATTACTTTACTCGACAACAACAAAAAATTGGGTGTTAAAAAAAGGGGGGACTTTCAAAGAAACGCAAATAGAAAAAAAAAAGGGGAATTTGTGTTACATTAAACATTCAATCGGTGCTTGATTGAGACCCTGAAAGGCTTTTTTTTATCAGCCACCATCATTACGATTCTCTTGTCTTTCACACCACATTTTGGTTGCTGCGAACATAAAAGGCAGACACCACTGGTAGTAAAAAAAAAAAAAAAAAAAGAAAAAAAAGCAAAACAGATCTAATGCAATGACGCAATCAAGAAGAAAAACCTGTTCGTTTTCAGCTGTTAAACACCAGCCAGACATTTTAGAAGGAATAAAAAAAGAAAAGAGAACAAAAAAATAAGAGTTTCGTTGTGCTTACCTTGAGTTTCGGCAGTCGACACTGCGGCGAACAAAGCCAAGGCCACAGCAACGACGAGCGTCGGCCAGCGAGCCATGAAGGAAAGAACAAAATCTCTCCCCCCACAAAAAAAAAATGGAGAATAGATTTCGGGGTTCTAGACGCGTTGAAAAATGCGGCTGCTAAAAACCTCCCCAAAACTACCAACACGGCATCAAAGAGGAAAAAAAAAGTAGCTAGAAAACAAGTTTCTTTTCTTTTTTCAGAGAATTTTGTTTGTATGTCTCGTTCCCCCCCTTCTATTTCCCAACAGAGGGAAAAAAGTCACTCGCTGATGGGGCAGAGGTGAACGTACAGTGCGTAACGGCAGTTGTGTCGATTCTGACAAACACTTTCTTCCACGAGCACGAGCAAAACGAAGTCGAATATCCGGTGATGAAACCAACAACAAGAAAACAAATCGAACGGTTCACACAGACGGAGAAATCAAACAAACAACACTGCGAGGTAATAACAGATCGTCTGCCAGCAAAATGGCGCAATAAATAAAAGCTAAGACGAAAACCGAACGATTCTAAAAACTGCAAGGGAAACGCGTGCGACCAAAGAGTCGACGAGCTGCCTCGAGAATGACACGTTCTGAACGCAACGAAGCCAGGTTTTTTCTCCGCAGGATGTGCTAAAGAGGAGGGAGGGCGAGGGAGGCTGGACATCGAGGACAGTGCACCTGCTAGCCTATCACTAGCGCCATCTAGTGGTGTGAAATCAAACATTAAATTACAATAAAGAAACGAATAGGTACGAAAACAGATAAACGCAAACAGTCGGATGTATGCAAATAAACTGACGCAGCTGCGTGCGTTCATGTACCCATGTGAGTGTGTTTTGTGATAAATGCGGATGCACTATTCAAATGATTTTGGGCGCCAGCTTTTACAGACGGGGATAAAGAATCATGTCCTAAAAAAGAAGGATTACCTCTCGCCAAAGCCATTTTGCAATGCTTTGACCTCGACGAAGACTTTGAAACCAAATTTAGTCAACAAAGGAGTTCCAAGTCAAGACAAAATGGACGCACCTAGTTGGGCGGCGGCAAGATCACGAAAACTTGCAACATCGTCGTGCCAAGGTTGGTCTTGTTACAAGAAAACTCGAACAATTCAAACGGCCAGAAAAGGAGTCATCCAACACGTCGGATGTAGTTGCTGGATGCTGATAAACCCATTTCATATTTGCTCAACGGTACACACACAAAAAATGGCGTCCTCGGCTTTCATTGCTTTTATCTCCCCCCCATTGTTGCGCAAAACGATTCAGGTACCGCTGCTATCGAATTAGATTCGTCCGTGATGTTGACAGTCGAAATATCTGCGAAAAGGAAGGAGAGAACTGTCGTCGCTTCGCATGAATGCACCATTTTGTATTTTTCTTCTCTTTTTTATTTCATAAAAATGGAAACACTTCCTTTTCGCGTAAACGAAAAAGGGAGGGACAAACCAAAAGAGACGTCGGAATCAGGGCGGTTGGCGGGGGATGTTCAATTGAATCTAAAACAGGCCAGACGGAGAAGAGTAGAAAGAAAATACATTCGTATGGAACCATGTGAGCTGCCGTCAGCCAAAAAGGTGTGTTGGAAAAGACAGACACAAACGAAAGGCAGACACAAATAGAGAAAGAAAAAGAGACAAAAAAAACAAAAAAAAAAAATGATGAATTTTGTTTTTTAAGGAGGATGTATGGATGACAAGACATTATCATCGTTGGTTGAGGTTTTGTGTTTTTGTTTCAAACTTTTCAAAGAATGCACATCAACGTCGTCTGTCCCGAGACAGGGATCGATCCCGATGTCTCGACCTCTCCTTCTTTGAATCTCTTTTCTCTTCTCTTAGGCTGTGGCTATCTTTACTACGATATTTATAATCGCGTTCTTTTTCACGATCCCGTTCTCGATCACGACCTTCTCCTCCTCCGTACCTATCACTTGTCGCTGTTGTGCTTTTCTGAGTAGAATCCCTCTCTTTTCTTTTGTTATCTTTATCGTTGCCTGTCCTGTCACCGCGTTCCCGCTGCTCTCGTCGCTTGTCATCTCTGGAACGCGACCGGGAACGAGTTCGGCTGCGGGAACGTGAGCGCTTCTTCCGGTGGTGGTGGTGGTGACTGTGGTGACGCGACTTGCGTCGCCTGTCCTTGCCCTGCTTATCAGAAGGGCTCATGGACGGAGACCGGGGAGGACTTTCCACCAATTTGGAACTCTTTTTCGTTGCTGCCGACGTCACATGGTTCTTTTCTTCACCTACAAAGGAAAACACATTTTTGCTGCACTTAGTCACTGCTTTTGGCATCGGTTTGATCACCAACTGACGTCTCAATACCTTTGGAACTGGATGGCGTGCTTCCAACAGAATCGGCCGAGATGCCTTTGTTTATTTCTGGTTGTTGTGTTACAGTAGCGACAGCCACACCCGGACTGAAAGTCGAATGATTCTCATTTTTTATAGGCGTGGCTGTTCCTCCCGAGGCAACTCCTGAAGCACCGCCTTCTTGAACTGCTTGTTTCAATCGTTGGCGGCTTTCCTGATACGCTTGTTCCAGCTGCGATACTATCTTGTCCAGCTGGTCAGCGTCCGGCTGCCAAATACGAATTAGCAAGAAAAACAAAAACGAAAATGTAATACAGAATGATAAGAGGAAAGATGAACAGATATACCTTTGCGCGCGCATAGAGTTTGAGAATGCGGATGGAAATGTCCTTTAAATCAGTTTCGACGCTACCAAATAGAAGATACCAAGCGGGTTTTTTCGGAAGAACAATGCCCAGCTTCCGAGCACTGAGGTAGATACAGGCACAAGCGATGGTTTCGGGACTGTAGCGAACAAAGACGTCCGTCCTCAGTGAGTCGTTCATATAATTCCTGCACGAGAACAAAAAGAACGCGGCACGTTTTGGGAGGGAGGAAAGACAAAGTAAAAAAAAAAAAAAAAAAAAAAAAAAAAAAAGGCACAAGAACCGGACCTCAATAGCGGTCAATATTTTGTGTAAGGGGGGTAGATAAAATGAGCACACATAATGAAAAAAAATTAAAAAAAATATATGAATTACAAATCACTGAGGCACGACTCGTTGGTCGCATTTTGGGCTAGGCTTTCACTACACGGACACCACGATCCAAGTAACCGTGTGTCCATGACTTCAGTCATTATTTCAAAGCGATTTTGAAAAGCATGCTCTTTTCATTAGGAAAGGATAAAAGGAAAATAAATCTAAATGAATTAAAAATGGCTAGCCAAAACAAACTAAGAAAAAGAGATGCAGCGAGACGAGTGACAAGACGCAAATTTTAAAGCCGGCTGACAGACGTGGATTTCACAGATGCTCGGCAGAAGATGTGAGCTCACCGGTGCTGGGCAAAAGCCTCCAGAATGATAATAATAGTGAAAACAGCGTTGCCTGCTGAAATTTTAAGAGTAAATATTTGAATCGTTTTGTATAGAGAAACCCAATTTTGACTCATCAAGTGAGAGAATACGCCAAGTGAGGGTGACACAAAATGACTGAACTCATGGAGAACATTTGGATTGAATGGGTAGAGAGGCAAGCCATCTCAAGTCAAATGGCAATTGAAGTGAGGTTGAGGCACTCTCCAGAAAAAAAAAAAGCCAAAATAAATATAACCCGACGGCAGATGCAGTGGGCGTGGTTCAGCCTAGCCCAGCCCCGACATGGCCGACGTTCCAGCCTTGATGGAAGGATGAGAGGAGGAGGAGCCGATACGCAGGCGTATGGCGGGGAACCCTCGTTCTACCTCTCACCGCTACTTACCGACTCAATGGGGACACCCCGGTCCTCACCTAAACACTGTTAGGCGAGAACCAAAAATGAAAAGTTAATAAAATCATCACTACAATGACTTTTACCTATCCATGCCTGAATTTTCCCCAATCCAAACCATTATATCTCACAAAATTTTCCCACTACTAAGACAACCCTCTCTTATCCCTTTTGTGTACCTATCTTGTTCAGAAAAAGTTGGGAAAAGCAATATTTGATTTTAGGTGATTCTGTTTACCGCTGTAAATTAATGATTGGTAAAGTGTGCAACTCAAAAATGTTACACTCCCATGACCCTCAATTGCAATTGTCAAGTATCATTGAAGATTCAGCCATGATATCTCATTAGGCAACACAGTATTGACTGTCCATATGTAATTAATGAAAAGGCGAAGATATCTTACCAGGAAAGCTGGACAAGTCGCTTGTTCTTCTCAAATCCCAGTATTTGCAGGTACATAACAACAATCTATATCAATCAAATAATAATCAAATAAATCCATTATGATAGGGAAAAAAAAGTTGTTTATGAACCTTGTGTGGATGTTTCACATGAACACAGAAACCTAGTTCTTTGAGAACTCTTCTTTCTGCTTTAATAACTTGATTTTTTAAATTAATATAACCTTGGTCTAGCAATACAGGTTCAATTGTTCTAAATACAAATCTTATTACAAAACTTTTCAGCTAATGGTAAATTAGGAAACCTTACTTTCCACCACGAACTTGCTTGATGTGCTCAAAAACAGATATCACATCTCTTATCCTTCTAGGAGCCTCTTCAACTTTAGAAGCACAACAGAGGCAGCCCATAGCAGTTATTTCCATCGGTTGGCGAACAAACGATTTGCTGTGGTAGAATCTGTGAAACAGGACTTGCCCTGTAGCCATTGCAACCTACTTGCCGAAGACATAAAGAAACAAGCTTAGAAAATGCATACGAAAAAAACATAATCGTAACTTCAATTCTAAGGCAACAAGCAACAACCTGTGGTAATCTCAAGAGAATTCCGGCAGTTTGGATCAGCTCACAGCCAAGGATCCTGAGATCCATCTCAGTTTCAGGGTCCAATCCATCGAGACTCGAAGCAGTACATGCAAGTCTTTCTGGGGGAAGGAGGCAATTTTCTAAATTAATGATAACACGTCCGTAATGTTTGGGAACTTTGGCGGCTAACAGCGTGTCGCTTTGCTTGTCAGCCATTTTTCGACGAACGCTGCGAATATGATGCGTGCACTAGTCAAACTGTTGACGTGGAACAATAGGTGGAAGCACCTATATGGCAATCTGTTTTAAACCCCCACCCCAAAAAAATAAAATATCGGCCTTTTTTTTCTATTTCCCTGCTATCGCCATCTACCGGTCGATAGCAGTAAAACAGAAAGATAGGGGGAAAACGGATTGCCATAGATTGCATCAAACTTACCCATTCGGCAGCTCAAGTGTGTATGTGTTTTTCTTTGATAATTATTTTATTTTGCTACTATGCTTAGTAAACTGCAATCGTGCCCAATATTTTTGCCTTTGCATTTTCGGTCTACTCTTAGGTGATCTATACCTGATCCTGTGTTTTAAAGTGATCTGCTTTCACAGCTACATTTCTGTGTTCTTTTCCGTTGGTCTATGGTTCTGAATTGAGGCAAGTATATCTATTATGCTATGTCACTAAGTAGTATAGGGAAGGGAATAACTGAAGTTGATTGAGATCTATTCTGATTATCCTGATATCCATCTCAACAGGTTTTTATTTGCTTTTCAACATCCATTTCATAGTGGGACGTGTGGCTTTGATTAACATTGCCATAAAGACTGCCGAAAATGGGTGTGGTACGGAAACCCAGAAATGGCATGAGTTCAACATCAAACATGGATTAGGTACTTTTCGGTTTTTTGTCTATCAAAAAAGTATTTTTAATGCTATTATTTTGTATTCACAGAATTTTAGCGGGTGATCAAGTCAAGTCTGGAAGTGTTACAGGATGGAAGAGTGAGCCTACAGTTGAAAAAACACTGAGAGTGCATTACCATTAAGGTATGAGGTAAAGTAATAGAGTGTGCACATTGTCTAATGAGAAATACCATCTTGTGTAAATGAATCCTGTATAACAGCAATCCTTTATAGTTCTGTCACAGCTAGAAGTCTCAAATAATTCTGCTTCTCTTGCTAAAGAACAACTTGTCCTTTACGTTCAGAGTGTTGGTGAAGCTGGGTACTTAAATGGCCCTAAAGATGTTTCACTTTGCTGGCATTGCAGCGATGAACATCATACATGGACTCTTTAGGTATGAAAGGAATTTTCTTGAAAAACTCTTGAATTTATGACGAAGCATTTCTCCTCCTTTTTGCCAACCATGTCTAATCTACAAAAAAAAAAATTATCCAATAGGAAAAGATTTTTAGCATACTGGGAACACAACTATCAACAATGCAACATTCTACGGGTGCTATTTTATCATTCAAGAGCCTTATACAATGATGTTCATCTGCAATTTGTATGGCCTTTCCCAAGCTTCTGCCAGAAGTTGAATCTATGAGTCATGTAAGTCACATGAGCAACAATTGAGATGCTTAATGGTGTTGTTTTTCTTTTCTCAGTATAGGTTAATAGTAACATTGGATCTGAAAAGATTCTTGGTTGGGGCAAGACACTGAATAAATTGTAATGATTGGATGGATGACATGACATTTCTATACTTCATTCGGATTCCCGAGACGGTATTTTATATTTAAACAATTGAAGTGCATATCTGGGCTCCCTTCCTTTCCGTAGCCCCGTTTCCCCTTGACTCGTAATAAGCCCGTAGGGGGTCATGCCCCTACTGTACGGTATATATAAAAATAACATATACCGAGGTTTGGAGGGCTCTGGCCGGAAAGGGGACGTGGGGGTCCGCTTAGTCCGATGATGTGTTCACGGAGGGCGATGTGGCTATCCACAAATCCGAACTAAAGGTTAATCGCTCCAGTAAAAATGTTCCAAATCTTCGGCTCTTCTTCCGGCTTCTCTTAGCCAATCACCGGGTAATCTCCCCGGTGGGTCAACAAGGCAGTGTCTCCCCCTGCCTGGGTTGACGGCAACTATTGAAAGGGCTATTGTGCCTTTTTAAAGTTGCAAAAATAATTATAATGTGCAGAGAATTGTCAATAAATTTTTTTTTTTTATAAAATATTTTTTCCAAAATTTGTTTCTTTCATTGTCTGTTTTCGCTGTGTTCACACATTACATTTATCAACTTTTTTTTTTATTTAGCTAACTCAAATCACCTATATTGTTTTTCCCACCTTTGATGGTAAGCATTGGGCCACGTTTAATGGTAAACATTGTTTCCATTGGTTTTATGTAAGCATTCAACTATTATCCAGGGATCGAACCCTGGATGTTCGGCATACCGCGCCGATGCTCTACCAATGAGCTATGAATCATATGATGTCAAGTTGGCTTTTTTCTAGTGGCTTGCGGACTTGCATTTACACTTAGAATAAAACTGAAATGCAATACTGCAAAATTCTTTTCTACATTTATTCTGCTTCAATTTTATACATCTACTGAGGTTTGAACCCAGGGTAACAGATATCGGAGCTAAAGGCTCTACCACAGAGCTATGGACCTAATGAATGCAATAGACAGATAAACATATAGTTGTGAAAGACTGCATAAACATCCTAGACGATAACATATGATATGCGATAATACAAAATTTACATATATCTCGTGGCTCAATGTTAGAGCATCGGCGTTGCACGCTGAATGTCTGGGGATCGGTTCCCATACGAGTAAAATAAAATACAAATAAAAAATTACTTCAGAAAACATCCAGGTATTACACGTTGTTCCTTGAATCTAAGTTGAAGAATTCCAAGAGTGTAATAAATAATAATTGAATACTTACAGATAAACGATAAACCAATGGAAACAATGCTTACCATCAAAGCTGGCAAAAACGATAAAGGTGAATTGAGCTAGCTAAATAAAAAAAAAGTTGATAAATGTAATGTGTGAACACAGCGAAAATAGACAATGAAAGAAACAAATTTTGGAAAAAATATTTTATAAAAAAAAAATTTATTGACAATTCTCTGCACATTACAATTATTTTTGCAACTTTAAAAAGGCACAATAGCCCTTTCAAAAGTTGCCGTCAACCCAGGCAGGGGGAGACACTGCCTTGTTGACCCACCGGGGAGATTACCCGGTGATTGGCTAAGAGAAGCCGGAAGAAGAGCCGAAGATTTGGAACATTTTTACTGGAGCGATTAACCTTTAGTTCGGATTTGTGGATAGCCACGTCGCCCTCCGTGAACACATCATCGGACTAAGCGGACCCCCACGTCCCCTTTCCGGCCAGAGCCCTCCAAACCTCGGTATATGTTATTTTTATATATACCGTACAGTAGGGGCATGACCCCCTACGGGCTTATTACGAGTCAAGGGGAAACGGGGCTACGGAAAGGAAGGGAGCCCAGATATGCACTTCAATTTATGAAAAATTAAATACCGTTTTTAAATGAGAATCTGAATGAAGTATGGAAATTCCATGTAGTGTATCCAAACATAATAATGTATTCAGGACCTTGCCCCAAACAAGAAACCTTTTCTGATCAAAATTTATTGTTCATCTATAATAAGACAGTAAAACACCATTAGGCATAAAAACTCTTAATTCATATATATATTTCATACCTTACATGATTCGTGAGTTGATTGCGAGCATATTCTTCTGTCAGAAGCTTCGGAAGAGACATTTACGATTTTCGTTTACGCTCACCATGGATGCTGGAGACTAGACATTTAAAGTTAAGACACTTTGCCCAATTCCAACAGTTTTGATTCTTACTTGTAAGTTGTTATTGCACGAGAATGCAGCGACGAAATCCGCGGTCTTTTTGCTGTTGACAAAAAGGATAGTCTTGGCACCACCGAGATCTTGTAAAACTTCGATCAGCTTAGCTCTCTTATCTCTTTTCGAGCACTGAAAAAACAGCTGTTCAACATCCGGATTGGTGCCACCGACAATGCCTGTTGTGACGAATATGTAGTCTTCCATGTACGTCGCAGCCAGCGCTTGCACTTCATCTGGGAATGTAGCCGAAAACATACAAACACGACGGATTCCCTACAGAGAAACAAATAGTATTACATCAGTAAAATCTCATACTCAAAAGCCATCGAGAACATACTTTCGGATGCATCGTTGGATGATTGACAATTTTTTCAACATTGGGACCGAAACCCATATCAAGCATTCGATCAGCTTCGTCAAAATTTAAAACCTGACTCCCGAGAAGTCAAATACTTCACGGTCGAGAAAATCATTGAATCGCCCCGCGGTCGCGACAAAAATATTGCACCCAGCTTGAAGATTTGACCGCTGATGCCTCGTGAGAGTTCCTCCATATATAATCACAGACTTTAAAACCGAACTGTAGGAGAATTTACACGCCTCGCGGTGAATTTGAATGACCAATTCACGAGTGGGTGCGACAATTAAAACTTCTGGCTTTTTCCCCATGGCATGAGACGCACCAACAACACCTTGTTCTAACAATATGTTCATAACCGGTACCAAGTACGCCGCCTGCATGAAAAAATGTAAAATTTTTAGATGACTTAATCAACGAATATCATGAAGGGTTTGTTGAGTATCTTAGATGCAATTGGACCTTTTAGTAGTCGCAATCACCGGCGTGCCCACTCAAAATTACTTTTACTTCAACTTACCCAGTTCATACCGACCCATTCGAATCAAGTCAGTACGAGGGCATCAAGGTTTCAAAATTACACAGCGTTAATTAGTTGGATTACCGTTTTTCCGGAGCCCGTGACCGCACAAGCAATTAAACCTCTTTTGGCAAGGATAACTACAACTGAAGCTTTATGAACAGGTGTTGGTTTTATGTAGCCAGAATTCTTAATGTTTTGAAGTAGTAGTTGGTGCAGGCCGGCTTTTTCGAATGATGTTATGTATTGAAGTACATCTTTTCCTGTAGCCTAAAGCAAACGCAATAGATATTTAAAAAAAATACAGTTTCGAGAAATGGCTTAGATGGAGGACGACTTTATCAAAATTTTTAAAGTGTTCCTACATAGAAGATGCCCTTAAACAGTTCCTTTTCATCACATGTCACAGCTTCTGGAATGAATTGCTCATGTTGCTTTCCATCTTCCGTCAATTCACTGAAGAGATTCGGGCAGCCTTTCAAGGTGTGGTCAGCTTCATTACACTAGGAGTAAAACAATGAACACTGGAACATAAAATATTTTTGTGAAGATATAATTGATATTTACATCATAACAGTTGCTGCCACCAATGCTTCCTCCTTGAGGAAAATCCCTTGCTACATTGCCCTCTTCTTCATTAAAAATGAGCACTAAAAATGATGTTTCTTTTGTTTTTTGTTTATCTCATGGCAGGTACGACTTCCACCACCGCCGCGACCCTCTTGTGGACAATCCTTCGAGAAATGTCCCCCTTCCCCATACTATAAAAAGCACCAAGAAGTTAAGTTCGAACACATGTTTCGATATTTTCATCTTACTTTGTGACGTCAACGGACCACTACCGCCGCCCCCACCAGCTTGTGGACACTCTGGCAAAATGTCCTTCACACTGTTAAACAAAACCACAATTTAAAGTAATCACACTAGGAATACAAGAAAACACTTACCTTGTGACCCTGGACAGAAAAAATGTAGAACAAAATGAAACAAATAAGATTATATAGAGAGGTCAAGAAGTAAAATCTAGCGAGGACGGTCTATCTAGCGAGTAAAGGTAAACTAACTAAAGGCAGACTACACGCGTTAAGCCAATCTAAAAATATGCCTGAAAAAAAAAACTGTCCGATGAGCCACGGTTTAAGGCGCCTCTTGTGGACGCAAAAGTCATTACGAGAAATTTTATCCGCCACAAACTAAATGTTTTTAAACATTTAGAGTACTTATCCAAATGAAAATTTAACTTAAGAAAATTAATATGTTTGAGTAATATAAAGACGTTATTGTGTATTATTTTCACATCGCAACAACCAATAATGACTTTATATTACTCAAACATATTATTTATACCTAAAACAAGCAATTATTCTCATTGCTATTAGAATTACATTCATTATAATTGCTGCAGCACAAAATGGAAAGTTAATAGTTAATAGTAATACTAATGAAGTTAAGTAAGTAGAATATAACAAAATAGTTATTGTATAGTTATATTTTAATAAAATAAAGTTATTAATTTAAAAAATTATATATTTATATGGCTAGAATTCGTAAAGTTGTATTTAGAAATTAAGTAGGAATCTGGCCGATAGATGGCCATAGCTGTAAAAAAGAAAAAAAAGGCCGAAATTTTTTTTTTTTTTGGGGTAAAACGGATTGCCATACTATGCTACTCAACTAAGACAAATAAGAAAAAAATCAACTATTTCTTTTCGGAAAACGTGAATTTATATCAAAAATTTTCTGAATTTCATTAAGGATTTTGACCCATAAGTTTGTTCTAGGTGATCAACGAATAGATTACACAATACGGAGACAGACGTACAATTGTGTGCCGATCGTTTTTTAAAGGAACACATGAAAACTATTAACATCGAAACAATTTTGGATCCGCTTTTTAAGCAACTTTAAAATATAAACGTAAAAAAAAAAGAAAAAGGGAAAAGCCATAACGACTAGTAGAAAGTATACGCTACCAGTCAACGAGAATGGAAATCGAAAAAAAAAACAGGCCTGGGAACTTGAATACCAAATCAGGAATTGAGACTGCGATGAGATGGCAATAGTACAGACTTCACCGCGACGACTTCGTTAAGGGACTAACATTTTTAAATATCAGGTAGTGTGCTTTCCCTTTTTCAACATGAACTAGGAGAAAATTATTTCCATACAAACTATTGCTAATTTTTGCCCAAAACTAAATCAACACGGATGTTGGGATTAGATGATGCTAGTTCAGCTCGAGCTCTTGCAGCGCTCTTGGCAACTTCTTCTTCGTGCATCTTTAAGGTATCCGAGTACAATGGGCATTTCGCATTTTTAGGTTTGGACGGTACCGGTGTGCTAGGCTGCTGAAGTGGATTATTCGAGAAGTGGTTGTAGTCCTTAATCTGCTGACGGCAGATGTAGCACATGATTGCACCACATGGACAAACCTAAAGTATGATTTAAGAAATGAAACAAAACAATAAAAAGCGGAGGAAAAACGTAACAACAACAGCCTTACCATTTTATTGCAACCATCTGCTTTGACAAAGTTCTTTTTGCAGCTAGGGCATTGGCGTACCAAGGCTTCCGTCATTTTGGTCTCCACGTAATGAGTGAGTCTCTGCTTCATGGCAAATTCTTCGCACCGCAACGGTAAATGATTGGACTCACGACATTGGCGACACGATACTTTACAGCACCCAGGGTTTTTACATGTAAATAAACGATCGTTCTCTCGAGGCACTTCGCAATATTCACAGAATGGACATGACTCTAGCCCTGTGATACGATGGAGTTCTGATTAAATACGGACTATCGACTTAACAACCAATGTTATTTAATACCTTCAATACCAGCAGCAGACACCTCTTCGGCCTGTCGCCTTTTTTCCAAACAGCAAAAAATTGACTTTTTTAGCACCTCCTAGTGTTTCAAACGGTAACATCAACATTTGAAATTTAGGAATAGTTCAATAATATTACCTTGAGATCACGAAGGGTATACTCGGTGGTGCATTCAGGAAATAAGCATGGAACATGGTTTTTCATCAAACCAATTAGCTCTTCAGATTGCCTGTAACATTATTATATATTTACATGTATAACTAAGAAATTTATTGGTGCTGCACCTACCGGCTGACACAATTTCGACACACTCCATGGCCCATGGAACAATAGATGAGATCAAGATAAGTCAGTTCATCCTCACAGCAAATAGGACAATCAAGCAAAGTTCCGTTGGCACGTGCAATAACCACCGCGTCTTTTCGCATTTGCTCTTTGTTCTTCAGGTAAATATCTATTTCCGGTTGTAGGGCGACAAATGCAATCTGGTGAACGTTTAATCACCAGTAAACGATAGTTCATTCGTGCAACAAAACAAACACAGGAAGAAATATAAAAATACCTCTTGGATTAGAAACAAATCTTTTGCTGTTCCAGTGCATTCATGAGCAGTACGCTTTGTTTTCCTTTGATTAGTCACTGAATTTGTACGAAGTTCGAAGTAAGCCGGAGTATAATGATAGTTTTTGTTGTGGAATACTCGGCGAATATTCGTTAAACTTGCAAATCTAAAGTCCTTTTTCAGTTGATTAATAGCTTCCTCACGATATGCCTGAAACGACACATGCATTACTACCCTGTTTCTATACTATGTGGTTTAGTTGAATTTTGTTTTCCGGATTTACCGCATCAGTGACTCTGCTGTCGTCTCTAAAGTAAGTGAGAGGGTTGTCGTAAAGTTCCAAAAATTCTTCGACTGTGAAGAACTTGTTAGCTAAAATGTTATATTCTTTTCGCCGATTGTAGTCAGCTCTTGTGGGGTATTGCATATTTCCCTCCAAAATCTCAGTCAGGAAACTCCTTATCCTTTCTTCGTCACCTTTATACAAAAGAAAAATAAAATTTCATAAACGGCAATAACATCAATGTTTAAAAGACCTTGAACACTGTTCACTTTTTCCTCCAAAAAGTCTGGATCAACGTCGGGAAGAGCGCGAACGAGAAATTCCACTTTTTCGTTAATAAACTTGTCGTAAACATGTTGAAACAAACGTTGATGTTCCGCTTCCATTTCTACTGGTGGATTCCAAAGTATATCCTTTTTGGGTATGGTCAGAGTCATGTCTGATTTCATTGAAGCAAGATACTCTTCCAAACGCCAAGCAGACTTTCGCAACGTTATGAACTCGGTTGCCTTGAAGGCGGCAAACTTGACATTAATTGCTGGTATGGTGCTAAGCGTAGCTTTGTGAAATTTTACTGATGTTGATTCGAGGGGCTCTTTGGAACTCAAATCATCTTCCGCGACAGTAATGGGGTGAACACCATTCTGTTCACGATGCCTATACTTGGATTCGTAGCTGTTCCCTTTCTTTACTGGTATCTTAGCGACAGTAGATGAACTTTTTCTGGGGGCTGTGTCACGCAGAAACTGATCGAACATTATCTACATATCATGTTTAATATAAAATATATTACCTGAGGGTGGCATTGAAATGCGAACAGCAGTAGGTGCATGGTACGTAACTACACCTGCACGGACTGTTTGATCTACGGTGCAGGTATGATAGGAATTTATTACAATATTGTCAGAAAAAACATAACTTTTGGGAACTAACCCATCTATTCTGTTACCAGTTCAATTATTTAAAATTTCATTACCTGGATTAACAACTGTGGCAGTAACAGAAACGCGAAAGCGATCTTCTCCAGCTTTTGATGGCGACACTCTTTTAGCTTGGCTTTTGTCTGTGGAGGCATCTGAAATGGGACGTTTATTTCTGTTGAGAACCACCAAAGGGGCAGCACCAATGATACCCGACGTCGATGGTCGACCTTGATCAATCACTATAACTTCAGCTGCAGTATTATCCTTCGTGACGGCTTCCAAATCAATAAAGGCTTCGGGATTCCGTATTTTAGTTGGTCTTTGCAACTCTTCCCACCTAACAAAATTTGTTTTTTATGCTGTCAGTAATCAAAAGAAAACATTTACCTTTGCTGCTGCATACCAAAATGGTGTCCAACTGGCAGATCTTTGCCCAGCATAATTTGTAAATCCAAAATAACCAAATCGACACGTTGATCGTCTGATTCATATAGTTGAAGAAGGGCGACTAAAATATCATTGTCAACCACTTCATTTAGGGCATTGGCACGAAGAACCTCACGAATACGCGCGATGTCTTCCATAAAGGCCATATTCTGTGAAACATAAAAAAAATTTATTTATTCAAGTTTAGTCAGAATTTTTTCTTTTTTGTAATTAATAATTCATGGCATCATTTGTGTGAAGCACAAAACTGAAGTATAGTCAAGAATTTGAATTTGAAAAGGCTAAGGACCTCCAAGTGTCAAAGATGATTATAATCCTATGAAGAAAGGGTGAATTTATGGTGTTTCTAAAAAGGGTTGACATTTTTTACTTGCAATCTCGAAAATGGCTTTTGAAAAACCGTTAGACTTTGAAAAAGAATTTTCTAGAATAGTTCTACTGCCCAGACACAGAACAAAACAAGGCACTTTATTTTCGGCAAAATAAAACCTTCGTACAGTCCCCAGGAAATTCTAAAGCTAGCTGTAAAATAGTTCTTAGTTCCTTCCTCCTGTTACCCAATAATTTCCCCCATAACCAGCACATTTTTCTCCGTTTTTTGTTTTACCCTATTAGAGCAGATAAAAAACTTGTGCACCAAAGACTAAAGTTACCATAGAAATATTATGGCAGAATGGTTTTCCCTGAAGAACTAGTAAACAAAGACTGTGAATCACCCTGCAAGACTTATGACTATCAAAGCAAGATAAAAATTTAAAGTGTAAAATATTAAATGAATACCTACACCTAATCGAGATCATGAAAGACTCTTGACTGTCACTAACAAGACTACCACATTTCTTTTCATATGCTCCTAATCAAGTACGTTCTTGGAAATGTTTCTTAACACACGTGTTTGTTTTGGTGAACATTCTTTGGACGTTGTCAGATTAGACAACAACTACGCACACGGATATCTTATTTCGTCATAATAATTTTTAAATATATCGAATTGTTTATCTTACATTTTTTTTTCCGGGTACGATAATTCTTAGCGATAATGGGGCGAAGAATCCGATTTTCATTCATTTGATACCGTCCTAGAATTCGTGAGAAAATTACACTTTTAAACATGTTTATTTTTAATGGTACGCACATGATCAAAAAAGTTAGGTAATTGACAAATCGCTTATAAAGCCACACACCAATAATGGAAATTACAAAATGCAAATATAGTCGACTTGTTCTATAATATCGTTTGAAGTGCACGCAGAGAAAAATGCAACTCACACGATACTAGACATTTTCATCATCTCTCAGGATTTCCATTCATTCGGCGTCGCATCAAGCAACATCAGACAGGCAAAAATATAAACGAAAAAAAAAATTATAAAGTAACGAAATAAATTAAAAAGAGGACATGTTTCCGGTGGATAAAATTTTACAACGAATTTTACGGACATATACGTAATCGAAATGTAAATCAGGACGCATTTGATTAATCCCAGTATTTTTTTTCACTCAGTTTTTAACAGGTTCCTTGGACTAACTAATTCTCGTCACCTCAAGCACTGGTAGAGGTGGTTCACGGGCTGACGATGACGCCGATTCTTGTTTGATGTTCTCTTTGAGGAAGAGGTTAGTACTAGTTGATTTCCTGGCTACTGGTGTAGTTCTCGGAGATTGCTGCGGTAGGTTGGGTGCCTCTGTGCTTTGTTTTTCCTTAACTTCTTTTCCTGCTCCTTTGGAAAATGACTTTGATACCCGGTCAAACACGCAATTTGAAATCATTTTTTACCAGTGGATTCGCTTGAAGGTGATTGGGCAGGTTGAGATGATTTGTCTTTCAACAGAGATTTCATGTTCAACTGGACGCGATGTATTGTGATTCCTTTAGAGAGCCTTTCGACTATTTGACTAGGCGAATCTATGCTTTCAAGCTGCCCTTGTAAGCCTGGATGGGCTTCTTTCCAGTGCTGGAGAGCTAGTGTAGGCGTACCGAACAGCATGACGCAGTGTCCGCACTTCCATACTTGTTTATGCTCGACAACATGTTGCTGCGCTCCTGCCAATGAGATGAAATATTTTGAGCATATAGGACATCCGAAGCGGATTTCCATCACTGCAAGTTCCGGTTTAGGTGTTGATGTCTGAAATCAAAAACGATAACGCAGTGAATTAAAACTAGAAATTTTTGGAGTAAAAATAAAATTTTAGATCGAGGTAATAGACTGAAATTCTTACAGATACCGAAGGTGCATTGCCGGCAGATTTCGCAGTAGGTGTCGTACATGTGTATCGCAAAGGAATGTTGCTTGGATGAGAAGCATGATGTCGAATGACCTAAAAATTCAGATTGGATAAAACATCGCAATTTTTCAGAATTTGTGAACGCAACAGATCCTACCTGGCTTTCCTGTTGAAATTTAGAGTTGCACCATGCACAAGCATAAGTTGGTTGATTTGCAGATGGCGCTACTACAAAGACAGTTTGCGCGTTACCAGAAGTTATTGGGGCCGGTGTTTTTGGAGTTAGTTTTGGAGGCTGAGATTTGATTGCGACTGACGATGATGGTGTGGCAACAGTTTCCCTCGTTAGTGTCAAATTCTTTTCGACTCGGACAATCTTTGCAGCTGGCCCTGAATCTTTGCCCTGAACGTCGGATGTAGCAGGTTCCTTTTGCTGGTTACTTTTCACTTTGGATGTTATTCGGAATATTTTGATAGGGCAATTAGGATGTAGGGTCTTAGAATGCAAGCGCATTTCTTCATAAAGACCAGGTTGCACAGGACAAAGTTGACATTTGTAGTAGATCTTAGCTGACTCCGGTTTAGCTGCAGTAACCTCAAGTGGGATGTCACATTCAAAATCCAATGGCAAGTCAGATGACGAGTGAATCCGTTGCCAATGGAGGTTTATGCCATGCTCGTTAACCGCTGAAAATTTGCAATGTTTACAGCGATATGGGTTGGGTGTTTTTGTCCGACCTTTTTTCAATTGTTGCAACTGTATAAGTTGCGTTGAATTCTCCGTTTCAGCGCCCGCAATCGTTAAACTTTCCATTTCATCATCGTCAGTCGCTGCAGTTGGCAATTCGTTGGTCTTCGAATGCTTTGATTTCTTTTGATGATTGATCAATGACTGTTTGGGAGTGGCTTTAAAACCACACTCCAGACATATCTTATTACCAGTTTTTGTGCTGTCACTCGCATGTGACGCCACCACATGCTCTTCCAGAAGCTGTGCGGAACTGAAAACAAGCTGGCAAGATTGGCAGTTCCAAGTCTTTTTAACTGGTGAAAAACTCGTTTCCGCCAAAGGTTCAAGATTCACTGTGATCACTATGGGCTTTTCGGGACAAGAGGCTTTAGACGCGATCGGCACTGGCGCGACTGGCTTCTTTAATTTGACCGGTGATTTGGTCGGAGATGCTGGAGCAGAGGTGGCCGGAGAAGCCGGAAGGCTCTTTTTGGCTTTGCTGACATTGGGAATAGCACCTTTCAACACCTTTAGTGCCTCGGTTTGAACTTTGATGACTTTTCCTACCTACACGTCCCCAGAAAACCAAATAATAAGAGTTGAAACAGCGAAAAATGTTAACCAAACGACTTACCCAATCTTCGAGTGCTCGATTCGAAGTAATTTCTCGAATGTATGCACCAGAATTGGGATGCTGCTTTCCTACATGACTCAACGCCAGCGCACGACTCCAGGCTCCTTCGTTGCAGACGGAACAGAGAAACTTTTTGTAATCTAATTCCCTGTAAAGATGTATCTTCAAGTCACGCGCTTGGGAGGCACGATAACTGTTGCATCTTGGGCAGCTGTATTGGCCCGTAGAGGCACATGGTGTACCATAACGTCCATACACTGGGTCATCTTGCATCAGTGTTGTGGGAGATTCAGCTTCGTCTGCTACATTAATTTCCTTCTCATCCAAAAGAATACCGCGAATGTGACGTAACCTATTTACGTCCTTTTTCCAGAGCGGTTCGAAACTGGTTGCGACTACAGGGGCCGATTCCGATTCGCTTGTGGCTTCGCTGGTTTCCACCCTTTAAAAATCCAAATATAACTTTAGTCATCAACAGATCGGCAATCAATTTGAGAATACAATTTACTTGTAAAAGAACGTGAGAACTTGAACATCTTGGTTTGGATGCTTTGATGCAAAATGTCTATCAAATTCAGACCGGACGTTGCATCGGACGGGGCACAAGGCGCACTTGTACTGACTTTTCACGCCGTGGTTGGACTCGACATGGATCAGCATATCAGCTGCGGAAGCAGCCACTTGTTTACACAGACTGCAATTCCAAAGTGCTGTTTGTGCGCCTTTGTCCGCATTCTGCTGGTTGATGTTTTGTAACCGTTTAACCTCCGCATCGGTAGGATCACGAACAAGTATTCGCCACGGTGGACGATTAGGATGTTTCTCTTTAAGATGATATTCAATATCTTGTTGGTGCCAATGATAAAAGGTGCAGTGGCCACACTTGAAGAGCTGGGGACCATGCATTTTCAGATGACCACGGAAGACCTCTAAAGACATGGGTTCATCATCATTTTTCTTGCAGTGCGTACAGGAGAAGGCACCGTTCTTGTGCAAGGCCTGGACGTGATACTTGAGCATATTATCGTTGACAGTCAAATAGCTGCAACCGTTGGCACCACAAACGTAACGTAGGTGATCTGGAACGAAAGCAGGTTCGAGGGCCTTCTCGGCTGCTATAGCATCGTCAAGTGCGTTGGAGTTTTTCATTTTACTCATTCGCTCTTTGGTTGCCGGTTTTTCTTTCACGTGTGAACTGTAAGCCAAGTTGGCCATCTTGTCAAACATTTTGCCCTTCGACGGTGTTTCGAGGTGAGGAACTGGGTTGACAGGATCTTGATCAGGAATTAATACCCGAGGAATGATTTCTTCTCCCTCGCTCGATGTGGCATTGGTCATCTCGCTACACTGATGCATGGAAAGATGACGCACCATATTCGTTCTGACGTTACTCGCGTAGCCACAATGTGCGCATTTGACTTTGGCAGGTAGGATGGCTTTCATTGGAATCGTTTGAGCATCACGGCACGTGAACGCTTTCGTAGTGCCTTTCTTGCCGGGCGATCCTCTCGTTCTCAACTTCAATCGAGCAATCATTTCTCGAGGATAAAGGGCGTGAAGAACATTTTCACTGTTTGCTTGACCAGGGGCGGCTCCGATTGGCACCTCATCTACGACATTGACACGATGAGCCGTCTTCATGTGCTTACGAATTTGGGCAGCTTGATTGGAACGATGGGAGCAAAGACCGCACAGGAAACGTTTGACGCCGTGGGATCGCAGATGTTCAATCAGGTTAGACACCTGTTTGATATTCTTCCCGCAATGGCGACAAGTCAACAGGCGTGAATCTCGGGCTAAATCACACACCAACAAATGATCCTGTGACGAAACATTGTATATAAATTAGCTCAATCGAACGTTTCAAAATTTTTATGTATTTCACGAACCTTAAAGCTAGCAGCGGTTTCAGCCGTCTCATCGCAACCTATGTTTCCACACACGTATAGTTGACGCCCAGCCAAACCTTCCTGGTGATCCTCTAGTTCTTGGTCTGGCGATTCTTCGTTTACTTGCATAGCAGTGGCAGCGGGTGCTTCGTTCAAAGAACTAGACGAGTTCTCATCTTCGGCATCCGAAACTATGGTAATGCTTTCTGTCTGTTCCTTGGATTTAGCTAATTCTTCTTCTCCAAAACCATGAAATTCTGTTTCCGGTTCCTTTGTAGTTGATGGGTTTGCCGAACTTCCTTCTTCTGACACTGCGTCCCCTTCTCCAACGTTTGACGGGATGTTCGTTTTTTCTTCAATTGCTTTCTGATGGCTATTTTCGGCCTCCGACATAATTTGGACATCTTCTTCCGGCACCAACGGATATTGCACGATTCGGATCTTTTCAAATAGTTCTCTGAAACGTCGGTCAAAGTCAATGTTGTGTCTTTGTGAGTAGGTACTCGACAATCCCAGTTTCCAGTGATCCACAAGGGTCGTGTTTGGCGCCGCGGTCTGAGAAGAGCGAATTAATATTTTTCCTTGCACAGACGGATGATGGAGGCATTGGTGAATGAGCGCGTCGGTTGGTAGGTCAGCCCCCCAAAGGCAAAAGGCACATTGGAAAAATCCTATGTTATGTATGCTCATATGATGAAAGATCCCAGCGTAATCGTTATCGTTGCAGGTAATTTGTTCGGTGCATAATCGGCAATGAAGATGCTTCAATTCTGGATGACGACTTGAAATGTGCTTGATGAAACTATCATCAAGAATGCAAGCAAATGTGCATTCGTTTACGCAACAACGGTATCGCGGGACTTGACTCGGCGCCATTTCATCCATTGCTGATGAGCACCCGCTGGAAACTACAGTCTTGCAGGTTAACGCGTGTGCGTTCGTGCCTGCATGGCAGATGATGGTATGGATATCGACGATTTTTGACCGTCTGGCGCGAAAAAAGCAAGCAGAACACTGGAACTCGCTCGATGCGTGAATACCTTCGACATGTTCAACCAGTTCCATCGTAGAATAGGCGACAAAAGGACAATAGCAGCAGAAATTGAAGTCTGGGACAGTCAGCGTTTCGCAGACAGCCGCAGTTTCTGAGAGCATTCGATGCTCGAAGACTGGCTCACTTGGATGTGTGGCGTTGAAGTGTTTTTTATGCCATTGCAAGTGCTGTCTGAAATCTTTGGCGGAGTCGCTTGAGAAGATACAACGATAAGCCATGCATTTGAACAAGCAACGAATGCGTACGCTGTCGAGCATCGTCTTGTAGATTTCTGCATCCTTCAGTTTGGCGGCAAATTTGCATCGATCGTGATTAGTGCTGTAAGGGAATTTAACATCTTCTTTGGCCACCGTTACATTCGAATGAAGATTGATGGAAGAAACAGGGTCGAGGCTATCATCTTCATCGACGTCGTTTAAGCTTACAACGCTTTCAATGCGGAGAAATCCCTCCGACTCTGTGGGCGCTTCAATTTGTTCACTGATTGCGTCGTTTTCTTTAACAACAATTTCTTCTCTGGTAGGTACGATTTCCTGAGTTGCCACTTCTTCCGCCTGATCCTCCCCTTTTTTTCTTGCAGATTCCAATTCGGATTCATTCTTTAAAAAAAAAAACATATATAAGTAAGGTCCAAATTTGACGTAACTATAGCTTACCTCAGAATCTTCAATCTCATCCTCATTTTCTTCTTCTTCCTCTTCCTCCTCTTCTCCTTCTTCCTCCTCCTCCTCTTCTTCCACTGTTTCTTCTAGGTCGTCTTCATCCTCAAAGTCTGTCGATACATTTTCGTCAACTTCCGACCCACCAAGCTTATCAGTCAGCTTTGATATGATCGTTTCTAACATCGCATTAGGCTTCCAAGCTTCAATTAGAAGGCGAGGATGATCATCTTTTGTCGGCTGTTCTATACTTTCGTTTTCCTTGACAGTTTCAGCAGCAGGCGATTCCTTCTCGTCCTCCGTGGTTGACAAATCGTCTTCCGCAATAACGAGGCAGCCGCCGTCTTCTTCATCTGTATTCGGATTATCAGGCAATATGGAGAGTTGATTCTCAAGTTTTCCAGATGACGTTTGTTGCGCTTGTTCTGGGGTCTCCGGATTAGCAAGTTTCTCTGCCAGTGTTTCGATTAATGAAACCGAATGTAATTTTAAGGATTCGGTAAGTTCGCCCTCATCGAGGTCAGTATCCTCTTTGACAGGTTCCAAGACTGGACACAAAAATACTCCTTTCTCCTTTTCAGCAGGGATACTGACGACCACAGTTTCATCATCAGTTTCTGCTTTTTGGGATGGGACAGGTTCTTGAAAAACGCTGATAAGGTTGACCTTTGTATGCCCATCGCAGTCTGAATGTAAACCTAGATGGCGTACTAGACCCTCTTCACTGATCTGAACGTAGCGGCAAGTTTTGCAGACAAATCCAGATATCCACAGCTGCTGATCCACTTCCGGGAATTCCTTAGTCGTGTAAAATAGGCCATCCTGGGACTCGTGCATGCTATTCATATGATGCTTGATGCCGGCCTTGTGAGCAACTTGAAAATTGCAATAGTTGCAACGATATCGAAATTCTCCAGTGTGTCCCGCAACGTGATCTAGCATATCAAAGAAATTGTTTTCCGTGAAAGTGCAGAGGGAACACCGGTAATTGCAATGAGATGGAAGGGCGTGGATCATGACATGTTCCATCAGTTCGCTCCGCTTGGACGTGTGGTAGCTGCAAAGCTTACATTGCACCGGGCTGGTATAATTTGGTCTGGCAGGAATCCAAGACAAATCAGACAACAGATCAGAATCTAGTTTATGCTGTGGTTGGGTAGAACTAGCCGAATTCTGAATATCATCCCAATTACTTTCGGGAACAGCAATGTAGGGATTTTCTAATTCGGGATGTTCATTCACGTAGTGATGGACAATCTTCTGCCCTAGGTAAGAACAAGTTTGGCATTGAAAATACTGGTCAATGTGGTTTTCTTGCTCCGCGTCTTCGTACATGGATCGTCGTCCGCGCAGAGATAAATGGGTGGGAACCAACGGTTTTTTCCGCTTTTTCGCTTTGCCAATTGGACCGTCAGGGCTATGATCGATACAGGACGTGTTCTCTTCAGCCTTTTTGAAGCGGATTGCCCCTTTTTTGGGACGGCCCCGAATACTTGTTTTAGCATGAATAGAGTTACTTGATAGGTTTGGCGATTCAGTTACACTACTAGGTTCTACAGATGACGAATAAGTGCTTCCAGAGTCATCTAAATTGTCGTTTCCTTCTTCTGATGGCGGCACGGGACTAAACGATGATAACTCTTGCATTTCATCTCCAGCAGCTTTTCTTTTTCTGCATCGCTTTGTTGATGGAGGTCCCGTTTTTTCATTGCGCTGTTCACCATCTTCCGAAGGTGGGTCCACCGCTGGTTGGGACGATTTTGAACGGCACCTTCGACTGCCAAGCTCCAGACCTCCCTTCATGAAATCTGTGAGATCTTCGCGTAGTCGTGCCAATTCAAGCGGCAATGAATTACGAGGTTTTCCTTTCTTTTTCCCCGAATGCTCAGCAGGCGCTAGCGATTCACTGCAAGTCAAATCTTTAGACGTCCCTTGTTCCACATCTTGAGTGTCATGGGTTTTTTCGTCGTCATCCTCGGATACGCCAACAACTGCAGTATCGCATGATGATGTCACAGTCACGTCCACAACTTGAGAACGATTAGTGTCACTGCAAGGTGGAGGAATAGCAGTGCTATTCTCAATAACATTTGAGTCTGACAGAGGGGCTGGACATTCTTCCGGAATTTTCGTTGGTGATCCGGCCAATTCATTTGCAACCGTGTCGGAGCACGCATTGGTCTTAAGTCGTTCTAATACCATTTTGGCGTCATCTGAAGGGAGGTTCTTTTTTAGGTAATTTTCAATCACCTCTAATGGAATGGGAGTATTATCTTTTGCAGCCTCTACTTCATCAATTGGTTCCTTATCGTGTCCAGTTGCAGTTTGGGGGCAATTCTCGTTCGTTTCCGTACTATCTTGGCTAACTTCATTGGCTGGCGCAGATTCAGATGAGATCACGGTTGATGCATCAGCTTCTGATGAGACTTGTTTTGCTCCTTTTTTCGAATTATCCGCGACAGGCGCCTTCTTTTTAGGAATTTTGTAGGACTGAACACCATAACCTCGGCCTGTTTGATTCGATTTGGATGTTCCACTATACAAACTGTCTAATGGAGACACAAATTCATCCTGAGATCTCACACTAGACCCACTAGCGTTATCGGCTGTGGCTACAACCTTTTCAACATCTTTTTTTACATCAACTTGATTGCTGTTGTTTGCTTTTGAAGAGTTCTGACTACTTTTGGGCGATCCTGCCGGTATTGGCATTTTGTTCGGTGGCCGTTGGCTTCCCCTCGAATCAGCGGGAAAACGAGACAAGCCAGGTGTGGAAGATGTAGGGAACCGCTGTGTAGTTGATGTAGCAGGTGGATCTGGAACTAACTGGACAGAGGTGGATGGATTAGGGGCCGACTGTGCATGCGTGGACGAAACCGATTTAGCTGAGTTAGGAGGCAAAGGGCCAGAAGGTTTGGATCTATTTGCTAGACGAGGGTCCTCCCTGCGAGCCGGGCCTTGAGAAGAACAAGCTACTGGAGGCTGCTGTGATGACGTAGAATTCGACTGATAATTTGGAACTCTTGGAGCCGTTTGGGAATGGGACGTTAACATTGGTGGGTTAGGAACAGGAAAACCAGCAGAACCTGGATGAGCTAGAAGTCCTTGTCTAGAAGACGTGTCATTTTGACAATATTTTCTTCCGGTCGTTTTTAACGAGTCGCGGTCATAACTCTGCTGGGAAAGAAATGGAGGTTGGTCACGGCTTAACCAGTTTTTCCCACTATGGCTAGGTCCGTGGCGTACTCCTTGGCGATCTATTCGAGGGTTTGTCAACAACGATGACTCGCCAGTTCGGAAAGAATTTGCTGAGACATTGTGACCTGATATGGGTTCACGTAAGTTGTCATGTGTTGCCCTATTTCCTGGTACAATTCTAGAGGCAGACGATGAAAAATGTGGATTTTGACTGTTTGTTGGCGGGTCCCATCGAGTTCCAGGTCTTGCCGAATGTAACCCTGCATGGGGCGTGCTGAAGAAACCACGGCCCTGGAATGATCTCTCTCTTTCTGCGGAGTGGGTTCTCTCACGACTATGAGATTCCCAGCTAGGTTGAGAATCCCATTGGTTAGGTAACTTTGACTCCTCATAATGTCGTGGAGGCCCTACGCGTATGGAAGATCGATCAACCACATAACGATCAAATCGAGATTCGCGTTTAGGGAAAGACGTTCCCCCGTGCTGCACATCAGGTGAAGCCCTGAAGGTAACTCGTCGCTCTTCCAGCGAAAGTCTTCCATTTGCTATCGACTGATCATATGCCGGGCGATAATCTTGGTCCTGGTTTGAAAATGCTTGTCCTCTAGATGCAGTCTGAAGAGGCATAGTAGGTATTTCTACTGGTTCTGTTCGTAGAGGGCGAGAATGACTTGGACGAGGTTCAAGGGATGGAGAATGCCTATAATTGTCCCGATAAACCATTGCGGAACTATTAAGGGTAGGATTGCTGCGCAAGTCAGAATCTGCCCGTTGGTTGGGAATTGCCTTAGGTATGCAATGCTGAGAAAAACGTTCTGTTTCCTCTGGACTGGGGCTTCTCGGGGTCTCGTGATGATCTACACCGCCTCGATAGTGTTGGGGATTGTCAAATCTAAATAACAGAAAATCATGAATTCCTGAGATATCATACAAGTTATAACATTGGTGGAAAGTGAAAACGGGCCCAACCTGTTGTTTTCATGGCTAGTGTGTGGGTGATTTCCTTTTCTCTGTCTCTGTTCATCTTCCTACAGAGAACAAACACTATAAGTTGCTTCACATGAAGGCATTAAATTTTAACTGAATTTTTCTCATACCTTCCCAAATTTTGAGTATTGCATTCTGCAGAAGGTTTCACATCTTTCAAGTGTTTCAGGTCGTAACCTACCAAAGAGAATCAGAAAATGAAGACATCCATCCTTACCTATGCCAAGGGTTATCTCATTTTAAAATTATTTACTGTTCTCTGCAACGCTCTGCATTGGAAATTATGGCAATGAGCTGGGTAATTTTTTTCCCATCTTCAGGTGAGGAAATGTAGTATTCCTTTGCACGTTGCAAGAATGGAACATATTGCTGCAGTTTCACCAATCTTGCCTCACATTCAGCAGCCATGGATGTGTTCATTTTAGCTTTGATTTCAACATGTGATCTACAAAAAGAAAGAGAAGTGACAGTCAGTAACAACTGAGAATGGCTTCAGCAACTAGACACATTTTTTGCAGTTGAATCATCAAAAACAGGTCTAAACTGCAACACAGCAGATACTGAAATGTAAAGTGACATGGAAAAACTGTAAAAACATGCCTGCTCAATAAGTAACCATGTTTAGATAGTGTAACTTTTCGAACCTAGATGACAAGAAAACATTTCAACAAAGACGAATGCTTTGGTGTTCGTGACGTTGAGATGTTCACCAAACTCGACTGTCATTAAGATGAGAAATGAGAGACTTGGCGTTTAGAAATAATTTTGCGTACACTACCCTTTCCTAATACTTATTCAAGTAATTTAACAAAGCGTTTTTTTTTTCACTATTCGTATTTTTGGGTGAGTTTAACTAAGGACTTCGGATATAAGATGAATTGACAATAATGCAGTAGTAGTCACGTATGGCATAGGATGAAGAGACGATGTAAGTTAATATGCCTAAAAAACATGGCGGCATGCTACATTAAAATTATCACTTTAACTGATGGAAGTCAACAGATTAGTATTGCAATTACTGTTAAAAATCACCTCGTGGTTTTCCTACGATTGCTGACGTTTAACGTTTCTTTTTGGCTGTACAAAAAAAAACGTTTATGATTCACCCTATTGGCCTCGAGTGATGACGCCGGGCCTGCAAAAAATGGGTAGTGGTAAATTGGTAATTAGGTCGTGGAATGTGCCTTTCTTTTTTTGGCGTATTTCAAGTAAGTCTCAAGAACTTCTGGTTTCTGAATCTGTTCGTAGTGATCAAGAGAGAGCTGACTTCCGGCCGTCAATGGCAAGTGTGCTTCCAACTATAGGCAGTAGGAATGGGAAAGGTTGCCGTTACTCTTGTCCTTTACTCATAAAGAACATGACGTCACATACTTTAAAGATACGTTTGAAAAAATAGCTGAGGTAAGGCTTTCGTTCATTATTCACGTTTGTTGAACTATTCCCAGTTCTAAATGCATGCCAGTTTAAGGGATTCAAGGACATTGGCGATCTAAACAAGCTAGATGACTAATACTGGTTTTTTAAAAAGTTGATCGATAAGTGTTCTTTCTTGGAACGAGAAAATCGGCGTACCTCCACTACATTCGATTTTCATGACATGCTACGATTACTTATTTCAGTCTTCTATTTCGTATGCACTATAATTACGATAATTCAACACTGACTTAATGGTTTTCCCATGTTTTAGAAATGTCGGCCAAGAGGAAGAGACAAATATAATGGTGGATATACCGTAAAGTACTCGAGAGCAAAAACAAGACCTGACTCACAGTCAAGTTCAGGTCGATTCTTTGTGGACAATTTGCAACGACGCCAAACTTGCCCATCCATTTTTGGATATCCGTGGATCCATTTTTGAATAAATATAGACTCCTCGCTTTTCCTACGTGGTCTCCATAGTGATTTGCTTTACATGCTGACGAGGGATCGATAAAGGTAATGCTTACTCAACTTCTTTTCAAAAACCTTGCCGTAATTTCTGTTTTGCAAATAGAAACTTTGATATCCCATTTACGTGGATAAAAGTACCAAAGCATGGGACCTCACAGATACCGACGAAATTTCTTTGTTGAAGTTTTTAATGGCAGATCAAGCTTCATCGATCTTGGATTGTGCATCACTGCTAGACCAGCACCCCGAACTAGTAGGCCTCTAGCAGGACTTCCCAATCCGTATCCGTACGGTTGTTCGGTACTATGCAATCATCCAAAGGATCCGGAGTTAAAGGATGTCATTTGGAGACCGAGAATACCTTTGGTAACACTTATTGTTACGTATTTTTTTTTTTTTTTTTGTCTTCATTTATGCTAAGCTGTTTTTGGCTATCGTTTTTTGTGCTACATGCAACATCGTAATTGGTTGACGTAGACACAAGAAAGCGGAGCGGAACATTACGAAAATGCAAAAAGTCTAAAGAGAAATAACCGAACGGGTTCCTCAAGCGATGTGGGCAGCATTTATCATCACAATTGGGAGCAAAAGATTGTATCAAACGCATTGGGGTCTTACGCTGAAAAGGACAGGTATAATGAAGAAGACGAATTAAAATTTGATGAACATGAATTTTAAATGGAAACCTTTAGAGCCTATCCCACGACGTCCTCGAGTAATCAACTGGCGATACGGAGATGTGCAAGTGGTGGGGCTTCGCCAATGGAAAGACGATCACCTAAAACCGAAGGAATGCTCGTACTGGATTTGCGTCCATGGAAAAGTTTTGACAACATTAGCGCTATTACGGACGGCCCGCACGAACCGCTCGACAATTTTGAGGTATCAATCATACAATCTTTTTTTTTTTAGCCAGGAGGAGGTTCTCTCATTTATTGCAATGAGAGCCATATTTGGAGAGTTAATATTTACCTTTTTTTCATGCTTTAAGCGTTTCGAGCTCAAGAGTCCTCGAAATCGAATGCACGACAAGCCAGGCCGCCTGACAAGAACCGTTAGGAGACCGGAAACTTTCCTGTCAAAGTCTTTCAAAGAGGTAAGGCGAATGCATGGGTGACCACTCATTAATGTCAACATTGTACAATCAATAACGCTCCGCCAAAAATGAATGTTTGTTTACTTGATCGGGAAGAGTATGGTCATCTTAAATGCGTGGAAGAGGAGTTTTTACTGGTAAGCACCACAGTCACTTCTCAGCACTAAATGGGAAAGGATGGCAACTCGAGAATTGGATCTTATCGTTGCTGGAGTTCCCCAGAAAATTGCTATAGGAAACATTCGTAGCAGAGATTCTAACGTGTTGCAACGTCCTCCACTGGTGCAATCAAACAATTTATCAATCCGGAAACAGAAGATTGGCGAAACAACAATGAAGCGACCGACCGAATCTTTGTGTGACACTGAATCCAACAGTTCAAGATCGTCAATTCAGGAATTGCACAAACCAATCATTTGGGTTGATATTGCTAGAAAATTGCCGACTCCGGAAGTAGCAACGCCAATCGTTACAGCAACCAACCAAAAACTTTCCGTGCCCGTTCCGATACCCAATAACCCCCGTCAAGGATTATTGCCCGTAGCATTTCAAATTTACCTTCAAACCAATTTCAGTCTCATGGCAGAAGTCGAGACAGCCAAGAAGAGAAGGTCGGACAATCGGCATATTTTCCGTACCGAACAAGAAGATGATGTCAACTGGACTTCTCACGCTCCCCGTCCGTCAGACTGGCTACAAAAACCGTCATTTGAAGGAAAAACAAATCGAGCTAACAAGAATGCCAAGCTGGGAAAATGGCTACAACTCCCTGACGGTCTAAAAGGTATTCACTTACAAGGAAGAGAACCTCGCAAAACGAATCCTCTCCAACCTGGTCCGCGTAATCTATCGAAGAGCATCCAACATCATTCGTTCGATTTGCCATTGGAATGGGTAATCCCCGGAACAGGGACAACTTTGCAGCCGATCAATCTTGGGAAACAGACTAATCGAAGTAGGAAACGGCGACGACGAACGAAAAGGAAAACCAAAAAGGTTTTCTAAAAGTGCCTACCTTAAATAGATATAAGGACTAATAACACTTGTCAACTATTCAACGTGTGATTTAATTACCGTTTCATTTACAGGGTAAGAAGTTGCCGAAGCAGTTGTCTTCGAAAGGTGCAAGAGGACTTCGCAGTTCTGACTCGATGCTCGATGAAAACGCGTTTACCGGCTACGATGCAAATAGTTTATCCGATTCCATGCGTGAAATGGATCTTGGAGACGGATTTCCCCACAAAAAATTAGAGGTATTTTCTTTCATCAGTGCACGATTGCAGAACCTTTAACCGCTACTCGTACACAGGACGAGCAGGTTCTTCACGAAGCCGAATTAAATAAAGCATTAGTGAACGATCTTCAACCACCTGAGGTTTGCGGAATGTCGAGTGATATCAAGCAACAATCCCTCGAAGATCTTGAGGAAAGTCTCCGTAATATCCAAGTCCAAGATGAGGACATCAATGAGGACATGCTGTATCAACTTGAAAAGACAACCATTGCCGAAGACATGACGTGGCTCTATTTTCCCCGAGCTGGAAATAATTTCGGAGCTCGTTTTGAATTGCCCATAGATTTGCGAAAGCTAAAAAGTAGGTAAACATTTTAAAATAGAAACTTTCTTGAATAATAAAATTTTCGTACCTTTGCAGCAATGACTCCTCTTGAGTACTTATCCCAATATGTGGTGGCGACGCGTTGCCGCCAAAGATTAAACGATGTGGTTTTTGAACGACACGCCACAGACTCGAAGCTTCCAAGTGAGGTTGGAATCACGAAGGTGTACAACGACATACACGATATGAATTAATGTGAAAACTTTTGAACGTTACAGAAGCTCTTTTCGTCGCTAACTGAAATCCTGGGTTTTCCCTTGGATACCCAAGCCGAAGATAAATTATCCAATTTGATAGATCTGGTTTCTGTTTCTCAATTGAGTCGGGAGCAATTTGCTGGCATCGGTGCACTGGCTGAACGCATCGGACGTAGTGGCATCAGTCGGAGAGACGATCTGGAATTGGCAGACTTCAATCTTCTGCATCAAAAGATGACCTATTTAGAAATGGACCAACTTCTTCGCCGGCTATTTATGTTCATTTGTGAAATTGATTTTTCGCCGCTAGCTTAAGAAAAAAGAAATAATAATAAATAAATGAAATTTTGTTTTAAATAGTACATGATCAGTTTACATTTTATTGAATATTTACCGTATTCCAAGTTAGGTACCTCTTACTGGACCTTAGTATTCTAATAAGGGCGAACTATAATAATAACATTTGCTGAAAGAAAATGTGAACGTGACCATGTTTTCCACAGATGCTTAGAATATTTACAGAAGACTCAGGGCACTGAACTAGCTCGCGCACATTCACACACATACACCGCTCACATTCGACAGACCAGAAGGAAAGAAAATAAACAAAAATTTTGATGCGCTCTTCTTGTTCAAGTCTAGGAAAATGGGGAGGAACAGAAAAAAAATTTAATAGCATAACGAATCTTCTGAATCAAGGATTTCTTCCAGCAACTGGGACAAGTTTTGAAATAAACACTTTGGACACCTTTAGTTACTTTCCAAACCCAATTAACCAAGAAGTGCTTTATTCTGATATGGGTTTCAGACGAGCCAGAAATTTGAATCGCTACTGAAGGGGGAAATAAACAGACGAGAATCCTGATAATTACGGGAAACTTATGCAAGAGAAAGAAAAATAGTGTAACAAAAAATACCATCTTCTTAATAATCGAAAGCAAGAGATTAGCCACGTACACTGGCAGATATGACAAAGAAGAAACTAAAAAAATTTGCCTTATTCTAGGAGAAAATATACACATAATACCCGAAACACAAACGCGCGCAAACACACACAAAAAAAATCAAAATCTTCCGTATCACAAGAAAAACTAGGTTGCTTTTTTTGTTGTGTGTTTTTTAAACTCAACTCGGCTACAACCCGACTTTCAGAGAATTACTTGCTAATATTGTAAATACATTTCAAGGCTCAAAGGTACGAACACCCGATTTGAATCATTATCAAGTTCGATTTTGCGTGCAGGTTTCGTGACGATGTTTCCAATCTATTTAGGAACTGAGGTTTCCTTCATTTGGAAACTCACGCTCTTTAGCAAATAGACTGGAATTCGACTTCTCAAACTTTAACTTGGTATTTAACGTCTTAAAAACTTGCCGTTACGTCTAGTGCGACATGGGCGAAGTGTGCAAACGTTCCAACTCTTCCAGGCTGAGAATTTTCTGATTCGGCATTGGTGGCAGTGTCGGCATTTGTCCAGAACCGGCTTGAGAAAGAATCTCTGGAGGGAACCAACGGGATAATGGGTTGCCTCCTTGCAACATATTGGGGCTTCTGTTACCGCCAAATGCTTGTTGTTGCAGTGCAGCTAGTGCATTCAGACTTTGCGCTGAACCTGTTTAATCAATAACGTATATTATTAAACTTTTCTTTCTTTTAACTTGGAGGGATGAGTAGCAAAATTTTTGGACAAACTTGTGCTTACTTCTTATGTTTGAAGAAGCGGGAGACACTCCATAAAACTGGTTGGAAGAACCCATATTGTTCGGTAAACGGCTCTGACCAGTTTGAAGACTCGCTTGATTAGCCAAATACGGCGAGTATCCTAATGACACATTTACAAATTTATTCCATTGGTCGGGATAAATATAGATTATGAGAAATAAGAAAATATATATATGTATATACCTGAGATAGGAGGAATCATTGGCTGTGGATGAATGGGTCTAAAATGAGTTCGGTTGCCAACTGGAACATTATTAGGAATGCCGCGATTTTGCAACGCCATATTTGTTTGGAGACCACCAGCATATGCCAACAGAGACTGCTGTAAAGGCGAAGTTCTCTGTTGCTGTTGTTGCTGCTGGAGGATTTGTTGTTTGAGCTGTTGCTGGGTCTGAGTTGCAGAGGCAGCTACAGCTGCGGCTAGAAGTTGATGCTGCTGCTGTTGTTCTAACATTTTGACCGCCACACCAGTGATGGCGGCATTCGATGCAGAAGCCAATCCAAATGGTCTATTACCCACTTGTTGTGGCTGCTGTTGGAATGGAAGTATGCCTTCTTGTCCTTTGACAAGCGGACGTCCGGTTAAAAGCTGTTGCTGCTGCGGGGCCGCGGACTGCTAGTTCAACATAAATACGGTATTGACTATCAATAGCAATCAACAAATTTTCCCAACTAGAAATTCACTTACCATGTCATTCATTCTCATTTGGCTGCTGACACGTGAAGCACCTTGTACTTGGCTGGCGGTTCTCCCGGTTAGACGGTTCGATGTCGCCGAGCTTTGGTTAGTTGGAGGAGATGAATTAGTTGCTATTCCCGCATCTACTCCATCACCTTTATCCTATTGAAGGAGAGAGGGCGGTTTTCGTGTACATTTACAAAAAAAATAAAAATTCAAAAAAAAGTGCAACTAATTAATATCTCACCAACGATGCCACCTTTGCTTTGTCTTTTTCGGCTCCCATTTTACGCATAACCGCAGTGGGTGTAAACGATAAGGGGCTTGACGAAGAAGCAGACTGTTTCGCAGTGGACTGTTGTGGACTACCGACAAAGGCCTGACGCTGCTGCTGCTGCTGCTGCTGGTGATGCTGCTGCTGTTGTTGTTGCTGTTGTTGTTGCTGTTGTTGTTGCTGCTGCTGCTGCATCGCCATTAAATGCAAATGATTTACAGTCTAAAAATACAGTAAAAGGATGATTCTATATTGTTTTCGTTTAGATTTGACTGGGTGAGCGTACCTGAGGATGTCCGTTGGTCAAATCTCGCATCAATGCGTGAATATCGGAATGCTGTTGTTCATTGTGCATCGAGAAAGGATGGTGTGACTGCGGCTGCTGCTGGTGGAGATTATTATGAAGCTGTTGCTGATTTTGGTGTTGCATTTGATTTAAAAGGGGCTGCTTATTCTGATGATGCATCTGGTTGTGCTGTTGCTGCTGCAAAAATTTAGCCAATGCATCCGGATGCGATTGTTGAGCGTGATGTTGAACTGAAAGTAATAGGATAATCAAGGAGCTGATAAAGGAAAACAACAAAAATTAAACGCTGTAATTACCAGATTGGGGCAGCTGTGCGTCAATCTTCATTTGTTTACCAAGCAAATTGGCAAGAATATCTTGTTCTGTGGGCGCGCTATTCATGACGGAATGCGGCTTTGATGTAGTCTCTTGCACTTGAGCTAGAAGCTTGTTGAAGACCGTCATACCATCGTCATCACTGTTGGAATATTTTCCTAAAAAGAAACGTAAATTACTGCACCGCCACATCGACAATGGAAAATATAGAACATTAACACCTACCACTAGTGCGTTCCAATTCTTCAGCTGTGACTATCTTTTTATGTTCCGGTTGTTGCTGACTTCCTTTCTGTAGCATTTCCAACAGGGAACGCGCGGCCTCTTGATTCGAAGAAAGATCTGCCTTTGGATTTTCGGATGCTACAGGCTTACTAGCATCTGGCAAATCAGAGGCTTTGCCAAACCAACGACTCGCTTTAGATCCACGTGACGTTTCATCGCTTTCAGTAGATCCTAAACCGAGTCCATTAAGATCACCATCCATTTTTAAGAAATCTTCAATGTTAAAATCCATTTTATCTTGATTTGTTGAGCTTTTTTTCCTGTGTATAAATTAATAGTCTAAGTAAAAATAAGGTTTTGGCAAATACGGCTACTACCTACCCGGGAATTTCGGTTTTTGGAGGTTGATCTTCCTTGGTAATCTTTCCCGATAGCGCGCTCCCCGGGCGAGAAGAACTACTTGTCGGTTCCTCAGCTTTTTTCGCAGCAGTGACTTGTTGGCGTTCTTTGACGGGTTCTTTTTTGGCCGAGGCTTTTGCATTTTGTTTCCTATCTTTTTCTTCGTCGAAACCTCGCAATTCGATTGTATCATGTTGAGACGATGGTCCTCCAAAAAACCATTCCGGAGTGTCATCCTCATTTTTCCGACGCGACTAAATGGATAAATTAAACAGGCATCATAAACGAAATTCATTTGAACCAAATAACAACTCACATTGTAGCGATCTCCGCGATCTCCACGATCACCACGGCCGCTATAGTCACGCTCATAGCCTGAACGATCAAAGTTGCGACGTTCCTTTTCGGACGGCTCTTTATCCCGAGGATCGGGTCGGGATGGTTGAAATGTCCGCCCATTTCTTTCGGATCTTTCGTTTCTCTCGCTCCGATCGTGGCGATCATTTCTTTCGCTTCCACGTTCATTCCGCTGGGGTTCTCTATCGAAAGTCCGTTCTCGTTGTGGGGCTGGAGCTCGAAGAGGTTCCCGTCGATCACGGGAATCCTTAACAGGGACAGGTTCTGCATCTCGACCTGTCAAGCGACCACTTCCCACTCGGCGTGCAGGCAAAGTTGATTCTCGGGCACTGCAATTACGGTATAACTAATGACTGCTTATTTAAACCAATGAAAGTTGTATACCTTTCAGCAACACCAGGAGGTACAGTAGGTTCGGCCTCTTGCCGACGTGATGGTACTACGTGGCAACCGCTGACGAAACTACGGCGCTGTGGCGTGAAACAAAATTCGTCTCCTTCATCCTTTCCTCTCTTCTAAAAAGAAAAATTATCATATATTTTTTTTTTACTTTAATTTTGTAATAATTGGAGAACAGGGTTTTTTGGCAGTTCCATACATATAATGATACTACAGTTCCAAAACTTCATAAAATTACCTTATCCTGTTGATCTTCCTTGTTACCAGCTCCGGTGGCAGGACCTGCGTTGGATCTTTTAGGATCCTTAGCAGTTCTGCTATGCCAATGTTCTGGATCCCACATTCCATTCTTTACACGATCTTGATCATCAAATATCGATGGCTTCTCCTTTGAACTAGGATGGTTCCTAAGTTTGATCAACATGTCTCTTGAGTAGAAGAGTTTCGGCAGGACTTTTGACGGAACTTGTTGTTTTCCATCATGGCCACCTTTGCAAGACATAATCTTTTGACTGACATCATTGCCATTCAGGTTTTCTACACTTTCCATGATGATATCTTCCATGCTTATTGGGTTACAAAAAGATTCTCAAATATAAGAGCTAAAATTGATAAACAGTTCAAAAAGAACAATGAATCAGAGACCAGTTGAGTTTTGAAACAATCTTGAACAATAGGCTTCACAGTTTTTAGATGGACTACTGGGGATAAACCTGAAAATTAGAAATTAAATCATTTGAATAAACCCAGTAATTAATAATATAAGCTAAACGGTAAGTAGCTACCGAAAACTAACTTCGTGAAGTCTAATTTTACTACAACTGGCATCAAACTTGCTATGCCACGCACATTGCCGAGAGTTTGCAACATGCAGCAAGCAGTCTGCCTGCAAGCCCACACTTTTCTCCCTTGAGGGATCTCGAATACTTGACCATACTTCGCAAGACAAATTTTTACAAATTTTTTGTCTTTATTTAAATCTTAGATGTGTTAATAAAGAATAAAACTTACACAAGTTGGACAAACGGGTAAATATACCACTAGACGGGAAAGAACGCACAAAGGGTACAGATTACAACAACACACTTTCATGCAAAGTTGTCAGTGCGCCACCTATAGCAAGCATTTTCAGGTGGTACTATGACGTTGATCTCTGAATGGGGTTTGGCAACCATAATGGCAGAATTAAAATTAAATTGTCTGAGTTCAAGTCACTAACGTTTTGGATTTCATTTTCAACTATTAGGACACAATTCTTGTGGTAATACACCAGCAAGAACAAACACCTCTTGATAATCATTCGGGCATGGTCGTCGACAGGCAGCGCACGGTCAAACATTGAGTTTACAAATAAAAACACCAAATTGAATTGTTTGTTGTCTTTAGATAACTGAATGACAGATCCAAAAAAAATCCTCTAGACACTAATTTGTCTACTTACTTCAATTGTATTCATTGAAACTATTTAAAACCAAAATGGCATACTTTGCTATACATAAAATGAAAAAGGTTATGACGAAAAAGAAATACGAATACGACGATGAAACTTTTACGCAATCAATGGATCAATTCATTTGGCAGTGGAAATTAGCATTTTAGTTTTACGAAATCTCATTATAAAAAAACACGAACCTGGCAGACGAATTTAAAGCGACGCAGCTTTCAACTCTGGTTATGTCGATTCGCGTACTTGAACGTGAACACAAGCAATCGGTTTACATGTTGTCAAATAATAGTAGTACATTCCAACGCTAATGACAAAAAAAAGGCAATGATATATTTGTACAAAGTGTGTAGGGATGTTCCTCTTTAAATCAACACTAGAGAACTTGAGGAGAAAACTAAAAGGGGGCGGTCCTTTGAGAATTGTTGGAACTTGAATTACTGCACCACAACACTTGGTCGAATTTTAAGATGCAAGCCATGGATGATATTTCAGCGAAACTCTACTGCGATCTCCATAGTCGTATAATAATTCCTCTCCTGGAAGTATGTCACAACGGGCAACCAAAAGTAAATGCGGTCTATCTTTGATTTCAATAACTTTTGGCATTAAATTGCCAGCGGATCGACTGTGATTGACGAGGCGACCGAGACGATGAGATTCCGAAGTAGCGTCGACACTGATCAATAAAGCTACATGAAATTTGTGTTGCAGAAAATGTTTTTAAATGAACCTACCAGTATGACTGATTTTTATGTTGAAAATAGTACATGTAACATCCCGTGTTTTGGTCTGCAGCGTAGAGTTTCTCTCTTTCGCGTGCTTCTGCCATTTCAATGAGATCTCCAGAATATTCAACTACGAATTCACCTCTTCGAAACAACCGAGTCGCTACTATTCCACGCCCTTTTCCTGGGAAGTTGTGGACCTTTAAGGGGGAAAAAAGTCGAAATTATCGAAACAGAATGGTAAACTACTTCCATAGAGGATACATACTTGGAGTCCCTCTTCTTTCCCCGATAAGACAGACTCTTCTAGATTTCTTTGTTTTTCTTCCAAAATAGCTGTCTTGGGCTTGCGAACGCTCCGCCGGACAGCGAAGTATTCTGTGAGCTTGTGATTTTGAGGCGCATCCTGATTGAGGCTTTGATTTACGTTCAGTTTGCGCTTAGCTTTCATAGCTTTGACTTTTGGTTCTTTAACTAATTGGTCAATAGCAATTTCTTCTTTCAAAATTTTTTCAGAAACCCCATGAGATTCAATAACCAATTGTTGTGTTTCTTCTTTCAAAAGGATTTTATGAGGAGAACTATTGGCATCAGCTTTTTCTGGACCTGAATAAAGATATTTCCATGAAATTCCATAAAAAAGTAAGGGGATGCTTTAAATAGAAACCAAATAAGGTCAGAGAGAAGATTAAACTGATCTTGTCTGATCAAAAGATAAAATCTAATATCAGATCATTCAAACATTTTGTCATCATAAAACTAAGGAGATAACTTAACATAAAAACAACTCACGTTTTGGTTTTCCAAAGACACGTTGGAGTGCTAAAGATTTGGCTACCTGCCCAACTTCTTTTTCAATCTCAGCGTGTTCTCCTTTTGAAGCTTCTTCCAGTTTGACTGTGGTAAAATAAACCGTGATTTTTTTGTCTCGAGAGCTTGAATCCTGAATTGGGCTTGTATGTGAAAGTTTTCCCCGAAAAGAGTTTTTTGTTTTGTTTGCTAATGTTTCTTTTGGGATAGCCACATCCTGCTGAGGAACACTTGTTTCACTTGCTTGCTGATTATTGCTTTCAACTGAAGCAGCTGGCTTCCTACCACGCTTGGTAGTGGTTGAACCTGGAAATAAACACAATTTTTTAATGTGCTAATTAAAATAGCAGTTGGAATTTGCCATTACCTCGCTTCACCATAGTGAAATAAGATTGAACCAGGCAAGCTTCAGAATTTGAGACCATATATAGGCAGACTAGATTTCAACGACCAATACTTGTTCGTATTTTCGTCGTTATCTTAATCCTACCAATCGAGAAAACAAAAACAGATTGGATGAATTCGCTGCTAATCCCGCGAAACCTCATCTGTCACACCAGCCTCTTGACAGTACTCCAAAGGAAGCTTTGGTGCTCCACAAGTAAAATAACTATATTGCTAAAATTTTTTGTTCTAACTAGTTCATTTTGGAAACAAAACACGACCTGTACAACCACTGAATATATGAGGTCTTACAATACCCTTGAAATCTCTCATTCAAAAATTAAAAGAAACGTTGCCGTAAATTAGCCCTCCATTTTCTAAAACCCCTCAAACACAAGCAAATGCTTAGTGATAAACTGATGATGCGTTGTCTCGCTCGTCACAAATTTCAAAGTAATGGCAAAGGGAATTATGAAATTTTGAATTACGTCCTCGCTGGTTCCTTACATGAAATAATAATAAACTCTATGTTTTTCGAAAAATGAAATTAGATTAAAATATCGCAAAATTTCAAACCTTATGTTGGCCTTGCCTAAAAACCGTTGAGTCCGAGCAGTCGGTTTTTGAACCTCTACATATGGTGCGATCATATATCGATATCTTGCAAAGAGGCGGGAAATTTTGAAACTTGTTTTTCTAAGAGATAAAATAGTATTTTAAATTTTTGTTTCATTAACATTTATTAACATCATAATCAGGAAATGGCTGATACGTTACACACACTTTTCTCAAGTGTTTCTTTAAATTTTAAATTAGCCATAATTGAATGAACTATGCTACTAGGATTGTTGACGATATTCGCAACGAGTAATAATGTTTCTTTACAAATCGGCTCGTAGGAAGAATTCAGTAGCTGTAAAATTATCGAACAAAAGTCCTTTTCGTTCAATAAAATAATGACGTAATCACTACTGGCAGCACTGACATTTCCCAGAAAGCGAATGATGGGAATCAAGATAGAGACTTCTCTTTCTTGTAACAATTGTTGGCGAAGTTGGCAAAGAGACCAAAATATCACACTACTAACTAATACCGTGGTATCACAGCAAGGGAAGAATGAGAGCAAGTAATTCAACCAGCATAGTGATTGCACATCCACATCATTTGAATGGTGAAGTTTTTCGATTTGCGTTGAAATTTTAATCAAATCGGTATCCCTAAGGAAAGGATAACGGTTATGTAAAATAAGCCAAGAAGTTTAATTAATTTTAACTCACAGCAATGAACTTGTTGATACCAATTGAACTAGACACTGTACTGCAGAAGTGCGAACGTTTTCATGTGGCGAATCAAGCAAAGTCAACACCTTGTCCACGAAGCCTTGTGAACACAGAATGTTCTTGCCCTGTGGTAACATATTTCCCAGAGCTATGCAAAAAAAAATAAAAAACTAAAGTAAAATATTCCTCGTTACAATAATGATACGAAAAGCAATACCCCAGCAACAAGCTTCTTGTAAGGAAGAATTTCCGCAGCCGAGCAAAGTAATCAAGTAAGCGCCAGCAGCAGACGACAGTTGGCTCACAGTTTTATTTTCATCCTCCCAAGCAGCCGCATTGGCAATGCAATAAGCAGCTTCTAATTGTAAGCCCGAATCACCACCTAGTGGAAAAACAATTTTTTTTTCATACTGTTTTACGACAAGGAGATTTAGAACTCAATACGACAGAAAACGCACGACACGTAAAATGACTGAATCATAGATCTATACCAGTTAAAAAAGTGCAAAGGCCTTGAATAGACCCATCAATGCCACAGAATATGATTGCGTTTTGCTCCTTTTCCATTAACGCCTGACTGAGTTCGGCGAGAAATTCTTTGTTAACATCTTTTTTTTTCCTCAACGTAGTAGCCATCGAATGGAGACTTGACGGCGAATACGTACGGGGCTGCAATTGTTCGAGCCCGCTCCGTTGTATTGTCGTTACTTGAAAGCGTTTTTCTCTTCGTATCCTGCCAAATTGTAGGCGATTATCTTCTCGAATGCTTTTTACGGTACTCGCTGATTCACAACTCATTTTTTAAATAAATATTTTTGTACAAGTGATCAAGTTCAATACATCTATGGTTTTCTTCTTCAAATTCCACAGCACCTAAAATCAATTTCAATGTGATATAATTAATTATTAAATTATAACAAACAAAAGATAATTACGTATAGTATTGGCAAAAATTTTCCACTCTTCCTTGTAGAAACTTAATTTTCCTTGCACATGTAATGTGTCCCCTATTGTATATTCACTCTTTTCTTTTTCCAATATGGTAAGCAGATTTTCTAAACCATCATCCTCTTGATTACAAATTAGCTGCAAAAGAATTTGAAAAAGAATCAATATTGATGAGGAAAATATTTAGAAGGTAGGTGGTAGGCACCTACCATAATAGAAGAATCATTTTTAAGTGACGCTCTAAGTTCTTCAATTCTTTCAAGTTCGGCAGTGTTTTTTATTACATGACACGAGATGACACCAGAACCATCATCCACTGTAAATGTATAAAACAAAATATAAATACATAGTATTGCATAAAAACGAAATGCTAATTAAAGAAAACAATTTAAAATAATTAATCAAAAACAAATTTTAGGGGCTTACAAACATAGACGTCAGCTTTTCCGGATGACAATTTGTCGATCACGGTCCCAAGGACGTCAACGTATGCCACAACTTTTTGTCCAAATATCGCAGTTTTATTGTCAGAAATGTTTTGCTTTAAATTCTTTACACTTCCTATCCACAGTTTTAAGTGATAAGCGGCTATTGATGATGACTGTTGTGATTTTAATTTTGTTTCAGACCTATCCCAAAATTCTCTATCTTCAAATTTGTCGTCCATCAGTACTGGTAGTCTGCTGCTGCTGATTTGCCACATTGCTTGAATTTCGACTTGAGTAACGATTTTAACTTTTACATTATTTTTTAAAATTTAACTTGAATGATCAAACAATCAGATAACTAGATGTAAAAACTGAAATCAATAGCATTTTCAATCAATGCTGATCATTTCTGGAAAACAGGCTAATTTCCATTTTATTGCACAAATTTTTTCATACCCTAGATTCCTAGTTATGGTTCTTCATTAATGAGTAATGAGTAATGACTAATTGAGTGATTATTACTTTACGTACAGGATCCAGGTCCAAACTCCATTACTTTATTACTGCATCACCAAACACATGACAATGTTGCAGTTTCTCTACTAGGGTGAATAGCAGACCCGCTGCTATTGCTACTGCTTTTTGCTTTTTTAACAGACATAAAATAGCGGTTCGAGGAATATCGTCTAACAACAGGTGAAATTACTTCTTACCTGCAAAGTTGCTTGCTTGCTCCAAACCACGAGGAGTTAATTTTCAAAGCAAACAAGTTCATACTGCCCTCACCCGTCATTGCTCCATTGTGAGAAGTAGTGTACAGTTACTCTATGCCAGGTCTTGTTCCATTTTTACTCCTGCTCGAATACCTTATGCATTTCACAAGTTTGTTGAATTGCGTCATAAGGTAATCACACGATGGTATTTTCCGCATTGACTTGGGAGACTGAAATCAACTGGTGGAAAAAAATCCGTCAGTATATTGAGGATGCGAGAACAACTAAAGTTCTTTTTTTTTTTTTTTTTTTTTTTTTTGTTTTTTTTGTCGTTACTTAGAGAGGAAATTGCAGGGGACTAAGAATCAAATTAAAATACACGGTTAATAGTGACGAATTTATAGGGTCTCGGCTGGAAAGGCCTCCTGACAGAAGGCCCAGTGCATTCTCCGCTCCTTGAGATTTTTGCCGTACACAACTCCGGTTGCAAAATTTCTAGTTTGGGTTTGGGTAGCCCGTCTGCAACGGCCAACTGAAGCTCGTCAACGCACGGCATTTGGATTACGTTGAAATAGAGATTGCCTATCATCCGAGATACTGGAGTCGGAAGTGCCTTTAAGCAGCTAAAGAATTCGTCGTCGCATGCACAATGAGATCTTTGGTAAAATGAGAAAAATCCAAAGTAAAATTCAATTTCCATAGCTTTATCTAATAGAAATGCACGTACTTGGTATAGAAGGACAGATTCATCAGGCCATGGGCGCTGGCGAAACCTTTCACTTTAATAGGACAATGATCGTGTGCCCGGCAGCACTTGTCCACTTCGACCAAAGCACCCAGATCATCGTAAGACTGGGCAACATCTCCTGGACCACACCATTTCGTTCCTAAGAAGTTAAAAATGTATATAAATATATTTTAAAAAAGAAAAATAATTTCAGTACGCAGCTTGAAAATGAAAAAGAAAAAAAAATTTTTTTTGAACAGATGACTTGCTTTCAGATTACAATGTAGGCAAGGAAAGCTGATGACGTATCAATCTTCGTCATCACAAAATAGCTTTCTCCCCCCTTTCGTCATCTTCCGCTTCCCACAAGAATGTGAAAGTAGCTGAAGAAGACGACTATGCCCCCCAATTTTGCTGTGAGTGGTATTTTAAAAAATAAACATATACACGTACCTGGAACAATAGTCGTGACAAAAGTCGTCCAGGAGCTGGAGGAAGTCGAATTTTCTGATCTCATGGATCTAGATGTCCATCCTCTTCCACTCGATTCGACTGGTCCCCTGAGGTACTGGCATTGCTTTATTAGATTTACCATGGTTCGAGTATCGACTGGGTAAATGGGCATGAAAACCGACAAGTTCTTCAACACTTCCACTGCTTGGAAATGGTAGCTGTTGAAAGGTTAGATAAAACAAAGGATTCAGTATTTGCCCTTTAGGAACCAATTTTAGATCAAAATGAGATTCATAATATAGTTCTTAATGAATGTCAGGATCAATCTAGCATTCATGGCATGTCTGCGTGTGAAAAATACATCTTCCAAATGTGGTGTGTGTGAAATTTCTGTAATCTTCTGTACAAAGCTCAATAACGGGTTGCCACCTGGCGTACGAGTGAGGGGGGGGGCAACGAATCCTCAACTAACGTAGATTAAAAACTCCCGGATAAATCATTTATGAGGTGGGTTTCCTAAGAGAATGTACATTTCTAGAGAAAGTTTTCGTTTCTAAACTTATCCCTCAGGGTAAGTACGGCTGAATGCAGGTAGTATTAGAATACCCCTCCTCCCCCCCCTTTTCGATTCAACGTATTTAAAGATCCAAAATTTTTCAAATTTTTTTTCAATTTTTTACTTAAGTTATTTCAAGACTCACTAGAAAACCATAAAATTGTATCTAACAGCAAGCTTGAAATTGTGTTTTGAGAACAAAAGGAAAATTCGGTTTCTAAATTGTCAAGGCCTGCTTTCTACAAAAGAATAAGACAACAACATACTTGACTTCCATCAGTTTGCAGCTGTTAACGTTCTTGTTAACGTAGGTAATAATAGCCACCGTTTCCTCGTCGTGAAAGGCTACGTTGGAAGTAGTATTGGCTGTTTCTGGATTAGCTTGAATGTTGTTAAGGTTCTCCAAAATAATGCGGTTCTTGTCAGCATGTTTCTGCTGGGAAGAAGGGCGGTCGAAGAACTTCCTCAATAAGCGACTCCAACCAGACGAAGGAGATGGCCCGGAACTGTTGCTACCATTATCGATGGTGGCTTCGACCGCGGCATGGTTGTTGGTGTCATTAGCCGATGATTCGGTACTGGTCGTAGAATTCAGAACTACAACAGTATCTTCGGTTGATTGACACTCGCATGGCACAACTAGGTACGAGAACAACGTCACGGTGAAAACCGCAACTATCCCAAGACGGACCGACATTGCACGAACTGCCTCAAGTTTGTATAGCTTCTCGCGTTAACGTGATTTTCTCGACAAGTCTTCTGTGACGTAGCTAACACACTTGCAAAGATCCAGGCGTTAGATCGGGATGACAACAGCGGAAGTAGCTGTTAAAAATGGGAGAAATCGGTGCGCGCGGAGGCGCAGGCCAACACGAAAAGAAGCTAACCCACTACAATTCACTGCTGCACAGCTAGCTAAACAGATCCAAACCAAGTCACGGTTTGAGACGATATGAAAAGTCGGAAAAAGTTCGGTCTCCCGAAAGAGAATTCTGTACCGTTAAATCTAGTTCCCCAGAAGGTACCTGAGCAAAAATCGCAGCGGCTCTTGTTCCACCACACTAAGGAAACCAGCAGGCAACATACACTGATGTTATGAACAAAGGTGACTCCCACAAAGCTTTTTTAAAAAATAAAACTGTAAATGCAACAACCTGAATAGGGTTTCAGGCAAATTTGAACACCGTATCCCACCTGTAATAATGTGATTATTATCAATTAAGACTCAAATATAAAAAGAAACGTTTCCGGGAAGTCTCGAAGACGCATGGGACTTAAATCACATTGAAGAATACCTGCCGCACCGTTATTCTGTCGTTGCCGGTTATACAGGGGAGCTCCACACTGGTTTTCCCAGTGGAAAAAAAGGGAACAACAATCGCGGTCAACGCCAGAAGGCAAACCCGTTGGCCCAGTTAAAGAGATACCAGCATTGCCAACAGCAAAGGCGAATGCTTGCTAACCTCTCTCCGGCCCCCTCCTTGCGGATGCCTCGTGGAAGTGTGTATGCATACGTTAAGTTGATTGTGGTCATAACCCGTTAACGAACAACACAAGTGTTGTTCGACCCACAATCAGCTCGACAATTGCCAATTCTTTGCTCTAATGTTTTTAAACATAGAGGATATTTCCACAACGGCGTGTATTAAGACGAAAGCGAGAAGGATGTGAAAAACTTACGCCATCTTCATTTTCTTGATTTGCGTGTCTGAGGTCGTAGTCAGAGGTTGAATGGACCATTTCGCGGTCAATTCTTTTCCTGAAGACGCCTTTTTGAGACTTTTTTCTTCTTTCTCGTGGTATTTGCGCTTGTTCTCCAAACGTTTAGCTTCTCGTTCACGGTTCTTACGATTTTTCATCATAGAACGGTAGAGTCGTTTATCTTTGTTACGAATCATCAACTCGCGGAATTTGTAGTGCTCCTTCTCTTCTTCATCCATGCCTTTAACGTCTGGCATTTCCACACGGCCCCTCAATACTTTCATGCCTTTTTTCTACAGGGAAAAACATTTTGTTAAAGATATACATATCTTTTGTATATATATATATAATAAAGAAGAAAAAAAAAAGCGCATATCAGAATTACCTCGTTAACCACTTGGGACTTTGTGGGTTCTTTCTTTTCAACTTTGCCTTCTTCCTCCTCTTCATCACTGCTATCGTCCTCAGTCTCCTCCTCCTCCTCTTCTTCCTCTTGTTCAGCTGGCAGTTCAGAGCAGTCAATTAGGAAACAAAAACACTACTAATTGGCGTAAAAACATACCTGGTAGAGATTCTCCACGTTGTAGCGCCAGGAGCATCTGTCGCTCAGGGGGAATGTAGTCACCCAGACGCTCAGTGACAAAGGGCGAAATGTGAGGCGGCAGATTAGCCCCAATGAAATAATCTTCAACTGGAAGTAACCGGCGGAAGTTAATGCAGTCAAATAACCATTGAGGCTGAATATAATAACTATGGAATATTGCATTGCTATTATCTCCGCACGAAAACAAATCAAACTATATGATATAATTACCGTGAAAGATATTGGTTCTCAACCGAAGGTCGATCAACAACCTGATGAGTAATGCTTTCATCAGTTTCATCATATGTTGCACCAGGAAATATGGAAGAATCCCACGAAACTTCACCGCCACACGACCGGATCACAAAAACTACGGACTCGCGTGGAACCTCACGGCTAATGAAAAACTTTAAACCTTTAAAGAGGTTTTGAAGTCGCTCGATTGCTTCAGCTTCCCTTTTCGCTTCCTCAAGTTTTTCTGCTCCTTCAGCCTGTGGAATAAACGAAGAGTGTAAATTTTATCATAACATTAAGGCAACAGAACGTTTAACCCTGTTTCCCTTACCGAAGGAAATTCGTCGATCTGAACTTCTTCTTCGGCCTGGGGTACGTTTGTAACAAGGCTTGAATTCAAAGCAGCCACTAGTTCGTTATATTCTTCAACCGCATCTTCATCCGTTGCATCTTCTTTAACTAATAAAGAGGGTCATGTAAATTTACATCTCAAATAATGTATTAAATAAGAATAGGTACCAGTAATTCCGGGAAGCTTTGGTGGATACTGAAGATTAATCGAATGATAGAGTCGGAAATTTATAAATCCAAGCATCGATGTGTAAAAATCGACGAAATTGGTCATGATTCTGTAATCCACATCAGATGCGGTAGTAGGCTTTAAACAAAAAGTATCATGGTGACTATGGCTATGGGAAAATTTTGGTTGATTTGAGTTACCTTGAAGCCTCGTTGATGATTAATAAGAATAGTCACAGGCTGGCCTTTGATTTCTACTTGATAGTATATGCCTTTAACAGAAATAAAGACTTTGCGCAAAGCTTTGGCAGCTATAACATAGTGTAAAAATTCTACTGTCAACCTTCGACAGAGTGAAATTAGATTTGCTGGGACTTTGGTGTCTCGAGGCAATGTTGAATAGAAAAAACACAGAGTTAAGCAATCATCCAGGTCATTCAGGGCATCCATAAATGTAGGATATCTATTGCAAATATGAAATTTCATGTAATATAATGAATGCAATAGATTCTTTTCCCGTTTTACCTTTCCTTAACCAAATGATCCAACTTCATGCTGGGCTTGTTTTCTTTCAGTCGTGCAACGGTTTCTTTATCACCCTTTTCCAATGCTGTCTTTATTTTTCGCATAAAAACTTTGAATTCTCTGAACTTCCATATTAGAGGCTCATGACTCAAGAATCTGATGTCTTTAAGATAGTACAAAGTCTTTTTGTCAAGTTTTCCCTTCTGAGCCTTTTTCCTGTTGTTTGGTTCTCGTGGGTAAACTCCCTTCAAGATGCAGAGACGACGAAAGTCTTTCAAATTCAATTGCAACTTCTTTAAAGCTTGAGCTCTTGTAATGTATTTAGTGGCTTCCCCGGCCTCATACTGTAATTAAGGGGAAAAAATTAAATAGTCTTAAAGTACTGTTTCCTTCTCTGTTTCTGCATGCCACGTCAGAAAATCGTAAAGCGAGAACGGAAATCTAACGCAACAATTGACAGCCACTAAACTTTATTTTCGTTTACCTTCTTCTTCATCGGTGCACCCATTTTTTGTATCTGCTAGTTATGTATTGAATTTAACAGATCACTTTCAAACGGGACCCTACTGCGTATTTGTTCGGACCACGTGCGCCGAGAAGCCAAAACTTTATCAAGCAGACAGAGCTGCTGCAGACGGAGCTTATACTAAATAGGCCGTAACGCTTTCTTTCTAGTCCTTCAATCTTATGAATTTGCTAATAAAATAATATTAAGTTTTAAGATAAATATATGTTAAAGCTTAGAAAACATTAGCCCATAACCCCGAAATTCTTTGAGTGGATTGGTTCGTTGTTTTTAAAAAGAAAATGACGTTCCCGAAACGTAAACAAAGGCTTACAGGGATGCACATAGATGGCGCAAGTTACTCCTATTTATCGAATTCTATCTAGTTCTTTACATCCACTTACCGAATATTTCTACTGCATCGCGCTAGCGGATTGCCATACAAGGACATGAGCTGTCCGGCCGTGTTGGGTTATCGAAATTTCGAGTTGCAAAAAGAAAGAAATGTTATTTTCTTTTTCTCCGGAAATGTTTAGATTGCATCACGACTTCGCCGACTAATTATGTGATAACAATTATATTGCCATAATTTTTACATCACACTAGAAAGCCGTGACCAAGAAGGGGTGCTATTCAAATCGGCATTTGATTTGGCTTTTCGGGAATCCGTCATTTGAAGTTTGAAATTGCAAACATGTAAGTGTAATTAGCCAAGTTTTTCTAAATTTATTTAGAAATTTTTGTTTTTATGTTCCTTGTTTTCTTCTAATGTTCGTGTCGTTTAACGCAGGGATTTTTATTGCATTAGTTGCACATTCTTCTTTTGGTGTCATTTATTGATGGTCATTTCTTATTCAAAGTAGGTTGATTAAAATTCCATTGTGTTGACATGCTGTAGCCCAGCCAATTGATAAAACTATGCATAAATTGAATCCAAAATTGACAAATGAATAATTCAACAAAATTTGCCAATTAATTAGTGGTGCAGATTATGTCATAAAGACTTCGTGGGACAATGTGACTTTAGGTTCTGCTGAGCAAATCAAGATAAACCTGGAGAACCATGATGAAAAATCGTTTAAAATTGTGATTCAAGCTCCTTTCTATGATGATCCACCTCCAGACACACCTGGTGATCCTGGTGAACCTAAATGGAGGCTTTGGGATTTTGAATGTAATTATATCATCTTTTAGATTGAAAAAAAAAGAAACTGTTTAATTTGTTTTGAAACTTTTTTTTTCTTTATCCTAGTGATAAAAGTGTTCTTCCTGAATGATCTACAACAGTATATCGAAATTGAGCTGGGAGCGTAAGAACGCCGTTTCTTTATTCCGATTGAATTACTTTTACAACTAGCTTGTAATTCTTTTTCAGGTGGGGTCATCACTTCGTGCTACTTTTAAATGGATATCGCCACACCATACAATTTGGAATGTTGATTGATTATAACGCAGACCGTACTGATAAAAGATGGAATGGAACCGCCATCATAGCTTTAAGTTACTTGCCAGCCAACACGTCCAAGATGAACATATATTCGTTTCATGGGATTAACGACAAGCGTGCTGTCAACGCTCTTTACCCTGTCAGTAATAATGCATCTAAAGAGTTGGATGAGTAAGAACTCCCTTAAGTGTTAATTTTTTATTGCAAGCCATTAACGTCACATCGTTGTCTAGCCATCAGTTAGAAACCTATCAGCCCTTCGACGTTACTGTGTTATCAGCAGATCAAATTCGATCAACATCATCGGTCTGGACGGATGCAATGCAAGGGTAAGCATATCCATATTTTTAAATATCTGGTGTCTAAAAGTTGTTACATAATATTATTAACATCCGTCTTTGTAGGATCCGGAGTTTTAAGATTGCCAATTCGTGGAACGGCAAAGCACTTTCTCCTGATGAAAGTGTCGATTTGCACATACAACTTGACGCATCCAGCCGAAATTTGATTCTGAACGTGAGCGCCCCGTTCTACGACGATAGAGCTCCCGAAAAAGCCACTGGAGGCCCATTTGCTGATTTGTACAATTACGAAGTCGTCCATCTTTATTTGTTGAGCTACCCCGATTTCAGATACGTTGAAATTGAATTAGGACCGTACGTATCATTTCTCACCAGGATTTTTGCTTTTCTTTTCCGTAATTTGACGTTGTTTTTGCTACGATAGATGGGGACATTATCTTGTCGTCTTCTGGAACGGCTACTACAATAAAGTGGGAAATCTGGATTCCCTTCTGAAATATACGGTTAATCGCAGTGCGTCACGATGGACTGGGTCTGCACTCATCCCACTGACCTATCTGCCACCAAAGGTATGCGTTAAAACAGTAATAAATATTATGTAGCGGTTAATTTTATTGTTCTATGTTAGGTGTACTTAATGAATGCCCATTCTAGTCATGGCATTGGTGCAAAACGTCAGTGGAACAGTTTGTACCCGCTTCCGGCAGACAGCAATCAAAGTTCACCAGATTAGTAAGAAATTTTTTTTGCTTACCTTCCTTACCTGTTGGATGAATTGCATATAATTAACCGGAAATTTAATTTTTCTTTTTCAGTCACGCCTTAAAGTATTACAAATTCATCGATATTACGGAACTGTATCCCGAAAACGATGATCCAAAGTGCTCTCAGATGTGGCAAGACTTAAATGTCTGTCAGACTTCAGCGGTACAGTCGCCGATTAGTGCTGTTGGCATTGTTCTCTTCAACGTTGCACTTGTACTTCTAGCTAATACCTGAGAAAGTGTGGTTCGCAGTTCTGCTTGTCAGCATAAGTTAAAATTCATAGCATATTAAACCAATAAAATGTAAATAATTTGTTTACGTTACCGTGGATTTCAGAAAGTGTTGCATTGGCACATTTGATTTATTTTCCTTTACGAAAATCAGGCATCCAGCGATTATCAAATGGTGGCTATTTCCCCTAAAATGCTATAGAAAAATACGTGATAATTCCAAGGTAACGGTAAACAGTATAATGACTTAACAAAAATCAAATGTACGTGTTATCGGCGACCAACTAAAACTAGAAGGTGTTTGAAAGACGGATGATAAAGGTACATTTGGAATGGCGAACATTGGCAACAACTTGATTAGAGAATAACGTATTGTGTGCACTAAGGTACGTATTAAGAAAATTTACTGTCTCCGGAAGTTGTACTCGTGGTTTGGAAAAAGTGAGACCCATTTTCGGCAGCCAATTTCCTCTGCGACATCGACAATTTGTTGGAGTTCCCTAGCAAAGTCGCAAAGGGTTTCTTGCCGGCCACGCGCACGCGCACTGGTGTCGCCTTCGTCTCTTGCGGATGCAGCGCAACGGGCGCCGGTTTACTAGCAGGAGGCCTGACGGGTGTTACATTCATCTCGTGTGCACGTCGGTTGATTTTCATCGGCGAAATTTCGATTGTTGAATTACCACTTTCAGATAGACGGGTATCGCCTTCATCTTCCGATATGCAAACTACTTCGGGCGACGAGACGGCAACAGCGGCTGCAGCACTAGATTTGGCGAAATACGGCGAAGAGGCGACGATGGCAGTAGACGATTGAGATTCTTGCTGTGTTGATAGAATTAACTGTTGCTGGCTGGCAATTAAAGAAGCAGCGTCTTCAGCCACAAAATTATCAGCAAATTCTTTTAGCGAATTTAACATGGGTGGGAAGCAGTTGTAGTGGCGAATAGAAGACCGGACCCATTTGGACAACTGGTTTACGTATCGCGGCGTCTTTGCAAAACGGTCATCCACAAGAAGAATGGCTCCCCAATCGGCTCTGTGCCTGATACACCGTCCAAGTGCTTGATTCAATGCCCTATTGTTTTTTGTTTTGTTTTTTTAAGACGAACTAGATTAATGTAAAAGCAATCCGAAGTTTGAAACACATTTCAAAACGAACCTGAAGGCTTGAATCTCATACCACTCAGATCCGCTGAGCAAAGGGGTAGTGGCAGATAGTTTATCATTGTACTGTCGTTTAAGTTCGACTTGAGTATCTTTGAAATTAGGAAATGGAATCCCGACACAGACGACAGCCCTGGCGTTATTGTCGGTAAAGTCCAAGCCTTCGCTGACTTTTCCTCGACATACGGCCAGCATGACGGCCCCGCTAGGGAAGTCACTTTTCTTTTTCTCAGGATTTTCATTAGATAGCTCACACGAGGCGTTCAAATTGCAGCTTAAGGCGCTACGATATAGAATTTCATTAGAAACTAGTCTGGAAAACGCGTAATAAAATGAAGTCTTTTACTTTTCGCTATCTTCGATGGCCGAATAAAAACTCTTCAACGTTTCTTCGAAATCGCGCGAATCTCGAGACTCGCACACAATCGTTTTCGAGGTGGACAATTGTTGCCACAGACCAGTAGCCTGCCATCGGTCCACGAGCTTTTCCAACAGGCTGTAAGAGGGCAGAAAGCACAAGACACCGTGCGGGATGGTCTGGCAAACGGACAATAACAACCGGCCCAGTTCATCCTTGACAGCCATACAATTGTAGAAAAGATTAAAAAAAAAAAAAAAAAGAATAATATTGGTGTTTTTCTTTTGCGTTTGTGCATCACCTGGAAACAGTCTATACCTGATATTCGAAAGTGCCAGTAACCTTAAAAGTGCCGTTGAGTAGAGTGTTTTTAGGTCCTTGCGAGATGGTGCCTATCCAAACCCGTTGGGCCGGAATGACATGATTGGCCTCCAGAGTCAGTTTGAAATCGATATCGAGTTCAGTCTGATACGAGGCCATCGGTGACAGCGTACCTGACGTGACGATGATGGAGCGCGTACTCCCTTTGATTTCCTGCATCACGACAGCCGAATTGAGACACCACAAATTGAGGGCGTACGTCCATTGCGACGCGATGTTGGCTTTCCTGTCAAATCCATTTTCAAAGTCAAAGAAGCAAAAAAAAAAAATAATAAGATCATCGTATCGGCGGGGAAGGAATTGGCAACTGACCCAAAAAATGATGACCCCGCTTGTTTTTTCTGTTTCCTCTCGACAGTACGGACGACGACGGCTCGATAGTCGTCACGACGGACGTGATTGCCACTCAACATCAAATCGACGATCATGAGAAATCCTTCAAGTAGAGTCTGAGTGACGGCCGACAACTGTGGCTCTTGGTTCTCCTCTTTGTCATTAAAGTCCGACTCGAGTTGTTCGTTGAAGATGTAATCGATGATCGCCTTGAGTTCGGTCAACGTTTCCGGACCGTAACCGTCGACACTCAAATTGGCTATGAATTCCGTGCCGTTCATAACGTGAACCTCGCGGTCGAAGCCAACGCTCTTCATGTTCGGTGCGTGTTTGCCGATCCATTGCATCATGTACGAGGAGAATTTGGCCAGCCGATCGATTTCTCTCTCCATTGTCGGGTGCCGGTTGCCAATCTGTACGACACCGAATTTGCATTACAATTGAGAAGGCCATTCTTATTGCTTTGTTATCCCCGTCATACTTTTTCGCAGTCATTGAGAGCCAAATGAAAATCCTCTTGCGACCAAGAGCCACCAGCCGATTCGCGAGCGCAGTCTTCAATATTGTGCGCTTCGTCGAGGATGATGACATTTTTATCAATAGGGATCTTCATTGCCCGACGCACCTTCGGATCAATCAGGTAATTGTAAGGGCTAAACACGATTTGCGCTTGCTCCGCTAAGTCGCGCGAAGCGTAGTACGGGCAAACGCGAATTCGCCGACCTAAACCCACCAGATCTTCGATATCCTTTTTTTTTTTTTTTTTTTTTTTTATAATGCAATAAAAAGTATGAGATTTTTTTTGATACAACGATAAAGAATGTGTTTTTTTACCCAGCCTTTGTCCAAGCCGTAATTACGAATTTGTCCTTGCGTTTTGAGCTTTTCTTTGCCTTGCCAACGATAGGAACATCCAACCTGTTAAATAAACAATACAAAAAAGAGGGAGATAATAAGAAACGAGGGGAAAATGAGAACAAGTACAACTAGAAGAAGAATAAGGCGAAATTAAAACAAAAAAAAAAAACAAAAAACAAAAAAACAAACAAAACTCATTAAAGTTCCGGTGTATAGTGGTCAACTTGTCTGGAATGTCTTTTGTAGGAAAGGAACGTGATAGAAGAATCCGAAACTCGACTCGTTTTCTATCGCCCTGCTCAATGAACCAACAATATCTACACGAAAAACTGTCGAAAAACGGGATTTGCTTGAATTTTACCACGCACAAACCAAAACAAACCAAAACAAACCAAAACAAACCAAAACAAACAAAAAACGGAGCATGGTCATTTTGTCATGAAAGAAAAAATACTTGTAAAGAAATGAACGGCTCGTTGCAAAGATACGGAGAAACCGTCATTGTATAAAGAAAAAGACGGACAAACTCTTCGACTCGCATTACAAACGGCTAGGCAAATAAAATAAACGCTGTAGTACGAAAATGTAGAAAATAAGTTGTAAGAACGACACCGCCTTTGCCATGATTACCGGTTGGATAATGGATTGAAGATAGGATTCATTACGAGACCGCCTTCAAAGAGGCAAAGAGCCAAGGAGCTTCTCTTTCTTTTCCATTAAAAAAAAAAAAAAACGAAATGAAGGGTGGAAACCAATCCCTCCTTTTTGAAAATGAATGAATGGCAGAAAAGAAGAAATACTAGAAATGAAATGACGATGCGCAAGTAAAAAAAAAATGCGATCTTGAAAACGTGTATCGTGTCTCATCGTCTCGAATAACCGGATAGTTTCCTAGCTCCTCCTTCTTACTGTCTCCTAATGACAGACAATTAAACTTGAAACCCATAGTTTTTTTTTTTTTTTTTTTTTTTTTTTTTTTTTTCCTTTTTCCTCCCCCCTCCCTTAGATCTGCCCTATGTTCTGTGATCTCATTCGAACAAATTTGATGCTCTAACGATTAAATTCCAGCACGGAAAAACAAAAAAAAACAAAAAAAAAAAAAAAAAAAAAAAAAAAAAAAAAAAACGGAGAAACGAGGCCAGCACGAATGAAATCATTAGACAAACACAGATGAAATACCTTTGGTTTTGAAACGGGCAGAAGGTCGACTGTGGATCTTGTCTTGTCGAGCCAATCGAGGGTCATTCAACGTTTTGCAACCTTCGTTCTTGTTGGAAGAGCGTGACACCTCCGGATGGATGCAAGTATGCTCCCGGCTGGCCAGCACGCCCATCCTAATTCATCATTTTCCCGTTGAAGAATTTTTTTTTTTTTTTTTTAAACAAATAAAAATTTATAAAGCGTGGAAATTTAAACGAAAAAGGAAAGGAAAAGAAAAGAAAAGAAATCAAATAAAATAATGGGCCCGCGTAGCTGTCGAGTACGCGGGAGGCCATCGCGTGACTCACGGAGTCTTGGAGTAGACGGTGCGGCGGAATTCTTTGACCACTTGAGTGATTTGCTTATGCGTCCGCGTTCCGAAAAAGATCTTGGGAATCCTGGATGCGCAAGAGTAAACAGTGCTGCCGAGTTTGTTTTTTTTCAAACGCGTCTCGCCATACGCAGACAAAGCAAACAATCGCATGCGATTATCTCGGACCGTGTCGACCCTGACAAAGCTGCGCTACTGTTCAACGTACCTTTGCTTGCGTTGAACGAACGCTTGTTCGGCAGGTGACTCGACCTGTCCATCGCCCGCCAACGTCGCTCTTTCCTTCTTCACGTCCTCCATTTCGACTGCCGTTGCAGCTGCTGGCCGAATGGCCGGCTTTTCGGCCGGTGATTTCGACATCTGACGTCCACGTCCGAACGACGCAAAAACATCAAAGCAAAAGACAAAATCAGATCATCGTTTGTTTTGTTTCGAATCTCAACGTGACACGTTGTTATTTTACCTTGGTCCGTTTCTTGGTCGGCATTTTGAAATCGTCATCGCTGTTGTCATCGGAATAAAAGGCCGACATGTCGCTGACCGATTCCTTTTTCACATTCGAATTGTCTGCGAAATACACCGACTCGTTTTTGATCGGCTGTCGAGCGTTCCAGTTTGCCGACGATGGTAAGCCCACTTTAGTATCGGTGGCATCTGCAAAAAAAAAGAAAAAAAAACCCGAAAAACAATGTCCAAATCAATCACTAGCCACGCATCCTGCATTTAACTCTATGATGATACGGGCACAACAATAATTCACGTAAAGATCATTTTTGAAAGCATTATTATTATTATTATTTTTTTTTTTTTTTTGCTACAGACGGCCAAGTGGAGATTGTGCCTGACGTCTGGCGTGATTGACATCAAGTTTGATAGCGCTTCCCCTCTCTCCGAGTTTTCGAGTGAACGGTAAGGGCGGGGGGGAAGAGAGATGGGAAAACCGGAATAAGAGGGAAATCCGGATAGTTGCATCGGATGATGAGGTAGAGGATCGTTGCTACTTATTTTCTATAGACCAACATATCTCGTTATATCGTATTTGTACATTATACATATTTTTCTGGAGATAAAAAAAAAAAAAAAAAAAAAAAAAAAAAAAACGGGGGGGGGGGGGGGGGGGGGGGGGGGGTCCATCGGTAACAAGCTCAGCGCGATTAAGGGGCGGGTGGTGGATACACGCACGAATAGCAAGGCTTCTTTTGTGTACCTACAGTTGTCCGGGTCGGTCACCATGGAGATTTAACTGGACAACCTTATGCTGGTCCCCCCCCCCCCCCCACCAAAAAAAAAAAAGTTTCTTTTCCTTCGTTTAACACGAGAATTAAGTTTAAAACATGCGCAGTTTATTTTTGAATAAAAAAAAAACGAATTAAAAGAGAAGATATTTCCTACTCTCGTGGGAAATCATCAACGCCCCAACGCCATCTGTGTCGATCGAGTGTGTAATCGACGTCGCGGAGCGTCGTCCAAATCCTTTCTCTATGCGTTATTGCTCACTCTGGAGATTTGTAACATCATTTGGGCGAGGTGATACACACTGACATGGAAGTAGTGGCGTACAAGCCGACAGAAAATCAAAGAAAGAAAAAAAAAAAAAAAGAAAAAAAAAAAGATGGACGGCCATTGCTAATTGGCAGACGATGTAGAAAAAACCTTTTCCCTTCTTCTTCATGTCTCTTCCCTTGATAAGCCAATTGAGTCGAGAAGATCAAAGCAGCGTTGCATATAGTAGATGATGCACCAGCTTAGAAGCAAACCAGATGACGAAGCGGCTAGCATCAGCAGTTTACAAGAGTCTCTCATCTTCTTCTTCTTTCCCCATATTTCGTGTTTCGCAGACAAAGTGACTACGAAAAAAATGGAGATAATAATATAAAAAAAAAGGTTGGGGACCGAAAATCACGAACCTACTTGACTATGCGAGCCTCGTATACAAGTAGCGCACGCATAAACATGACTCGTGATAGTTACATGAAGTGTAGTAAGACTTGAAATAATTATTATTTTTTAAATCCATGAAACATTTCGAGGTGCGTCTTGTAGCCACTACAGTACGCAATGTCCTTTTTTATTCGATAAGTGAACATACAAACGATTCGGATTTCGGCAAGGCTCCTGGGCTTTTGCTTTTGCTTTTGCTTTTGCGTTTGCGTTTGCTTTTGCTTTTTCTTTCTCTCTCTCTCTCTCTCTCTCTCTCGCTAACGAAACACGAAAGAAAAATGTGTGTTTTTCTTTCAATAAAAAAATAAATAAATAAATAAACAAAACAAAATAATAAAAAAAAAATACGAGAGGGACATCAATAGATTGAAGTACAGAAAAGGAAGGAGGTGGAGGGGTTGCAACTGTCGGCTATTGGCCAGTCGGTTGGATGGGGCAGCGCACAGGAAGGAAAGGAACAACAATACGACGAACACGGGGAGTAGTAGAAGGGGGCAGACTATACGAAAAAAAAAGAAAGAAAAAAAAATAGAAATAGAAAATCAAAAGCTGGCTCTCAAGTATTGTGTACTGAAAAGCGGAACGCAAAGGAGGGGGGGAGAAAGAAAAAGAGGGCGTGGAATCTGCTCTTCGCCGAACCTCCCTCCGTTGCCCATCACCCGTGTCGTGCCAACCAATTGCCGCGCGTTCTGAGGGTGACAGCTGGCGCTGCCGCTGCTGCTGCCGTCGCCGCCACCGCTTCTATAGATCCCTTTTGCGTAACTCACGGCTCCTTACTGCTGATGCTGCAAATGTCATTGCACCCGCCGCTCCGACACAAAAGCCGGCACAAACCCACTCCATTCCACTTCACTCCCCCCCCCCTCTTCTCCCTTCTGCCCACCCCACCTCTTTGCCGTATCGCTCACCCTTTTTCATATTGCGACGCTGCTGATGCACGAAAATTCAATTTCGCCCGCCATCATCATCCGTTCGCCTTGAAAACGAAAGAGGAGGAGAGAGAGAGAGAGAGAGAGAAAAAAAAATGGATTTGGCACCCAATCTATTCGAAGAATGACAAGTTTTCATTTTTTTTTTTTTTCTTAAAAAAAAAAAGAAAAAAATGGCTACCGGAAAATGTTAGCGCGCATTCGTTTTCCTTGAAATAGCAACAGTGAGCGGGAATCGGTGGCTCACGACAGAGTCTCTTTAAATATTTCAAATTGCATTTTCAAAACTGTTGTGCATCGTATACATTTGATATCGTCTTTTGTTTGTTGTCAGACTGCTGCTGGGGACAAAAAGAAAAGAAGGAGGCGGATTCACTATGTATTTCAACGTCGTGTAAGTGAGCCTCTCTTCCTTGCTCACGACCACACCCAATGAGCAACGCCCCATTTTGTATTTAAAAAAAAAAAACGCGCCCTTCAATAACTATACAAGTAAAAATTAAAGGAAAAAAAAAAAAAAAAGAGTTTTTCTTTTTTTTTACCCCTTATAAATGCAGAGCTTCGGCATATCCAATGTGATATAAAATATGTCATTACAATCAAGCCGCGTATATAATGGGAGGAGAAAGGGCGAATATTATAGAGACGGAAATTACGGGTTCGAATGGCAAAAAAAAAAAAAAAAAAAAAAAAAAAAAAGAGGGACCTAGAATTCTCAAAGCCAAAAAATAGAAAATAAAAGCGAGATGGGCGGCCCACATAAGATGCCGACAAGCGTATCAAATATATATATATATATTTTTTTTTTCATTGAGAAGAGAGAAAGAAGAAGAAAAAAAAAAATGACAAACGCCGCCGCGGATGTACAGGATATTACGGAGTGCGCTACACACAACGATCAGTTGTCTCAACTACATTACCGACATCGTCATTTGAATAACAATAATCATAACTTTGGCGGTCCATTTTCCTCATTAAAAAGCAAAAATGCGACCACTTTTTGAAAATTTCCGAATGGGAACAGGAAAAAGATTAGTGTATAATCATCGACAATAACAAATGGGCACTCATTAAGAGTGGGAATTTGGGGAATATCGATTCCGGGAAGGATGAAACGAGAAATAGGGGAAGAAAAAAAAAAAAAACGAGATGGGGAATGAGCGTCATAACGAGTGTAACTGGCCGTTTTGCCCACTAGTCATGCAAAAATAATCAAGTGCCGAAATCGTGAATTTCTTTTTCTTTTCTTTTTTTCTTTTTTTTTTTTTTCACAACGTCATCATTCTATCGATTCTCTCTCCTTTTCTCTCGTTTCACGCGGTTATCTCACACGATTGGCTTTTATTTTCTTTTTTTTTTTGTTCTTTCTTTTCTTCTTGTGAGTGAATTCTGTTGATAACCTCGATATATACACGACGCGACTGTAGAAAACGTGTTTTTGTTTCTTTCGATTTTTTTTTTTAAATGGTGGAAAAACTGGATTTCGACATCGATTGGAAATGTCATCGGGGAAAACCAAAATGAATGAGGCAAGGCATTAGATAAGCGCGCAAGAGCACGAATATCATCCCCTTTCGTTATGACGACGAAGAGCACCGGCGAGCCATTGCGTTGGCCAACGTCAAAAAGGCCAAACGAAATTGAGTTGGGACTGAAATTTCATCGACTCGCCATACCTGATACGGCGGCGGCTGTTACAGTTTCTGGTAATCATCTACCTGTTGATGATGAACGGGTACACCGCTAAAAGGCATATTGGGTTCTCGATGTTAACGTGGTCGTTTGAAATGTTAGATCTCGTGTAAAACATAGGCCTCCCCATGTTGAAGATCCATGACTCGAGAGCGCCTTCCCGACATGTTGTAAACCGAATTTTGTGCCGCAAGTTCCTCGAGCTTTTAGCCGAGTTTGGATTACACCAAACGTCTCCCGTTTCGCTCTTGATCTGATCCAGTTCTATCTCTTCCGCCTTCCTCCTCTATAACCCAGCCGCAAGACCTCCGCTGATATATTAAACGAGGGAACGGCGGAATGGAAATCAAATTAAGAAATTATGCAGAGAACATCGTGCGCTCGGCGACAGATGGAAAGCGATGCTCGCCGTGTATATGATTTATTCATATAGACCTCCCAGCATCTATGGCCGACACGGTGTGCATTGACGTAGTTTTACATATTCAACTAGAGAACGGTACACGAATCTACGCTGCTGGGACAGACTACTATTATTATTATTATTTTTTTTTTTTTTTGTTAAACGAAAAATAAATCTGAAACCAAATGTGGCTCCCAAAGATCCATTTTCCTTCGATAACAAGAGCACTGAAAATTTCGTTTTAAAAATAAAATGCAAGCCTGAAAATGAATACCTCGGCCTTCAACATATCGTCTGCGTTTTGAACCAAATTCATTAGGAAATTCGATAAAGACATTGAATTGAAGTGCAGATTTCAAAAGTTTGTCCTTATCATCACGAATACTAGAAATAAAGTTTGTTTCCGCTAAAGTTTAGCAAACAGAAAGGTAAACAAAGTTGTGGGTTATTTTTTTTTTTTTTTTTTCAAAAACGCAACGCGTGCAGACAAGGCTCACAACAATCGATGTTATGATTTATGAACGTGAGATGAAAAGATTCAGCGGATGAAAACAAGTTGAATTGGACCGTAAAATGTCAGCTGCTTCGTATAGATTGCGATTCGGTCGATACAGACAAACGCACAGGCTATGCCAATCATCAACTATGTAATCACGTGCCTGTTTCTCTACAAAATAATCGACCATCTGACATGTTCATCAACAAAATGATTATGCGATCGAAATTTCGCATCCCCAATCGGCGCATCCTTCGCACAAACTTAAAAACGAATTTTAAACACCTGCAAGATGTTGTAGGCCTCCAAAATGAAGGGGATGAGGGCCCCCCCCCCCTTTCATAAAGTCAAAAGACATGTGCGCAATGATTCGAATTACATTGCCGCAAGTCGGGTTTTTATGGTACTAGAATTTAATAATTAAGCCCACAACGAGCTGATTGCTTCTCATTGATAGCAATGCGATGTCCATTTGGCGGTGCATGTGTCATTTCGCTAGTGGCCTGATTGGAGCGACGTATGCGCGAGCGCCGAGGACACAACGATCCGTGACATATTCATCATTATGTGATAAGGGGCTGCGCTTCTGTTGCTCTTCGCTGAGCGAAACGGAAAAGGTGGATGACACAAGTCAACGAAATATTATATTTCTCGTCCTGGCCGACCGTTGGCCGATTGATTGGCCGATGCATGACTGACGCACAATTCAGAAACGTCCCCAAATGAAAGGCGCACGATATAAATGAGCTTATTCAACTGTGAAATTATAACGATCATTTGTAACGTCGGCCATTCGAAAATCACGTCACAGTTGTTGCTCTGCAGAGAACGAACTATCGTGACGACCGGAGAGAAAGAGGAACAAAAAAAAAAAAATAAAATAAAATAAAATAAGAAGAAGACGAGCGGAAGTAGACGTCTGATGTGCACAGGCCGTGCCGTGGAATTGTGTTTAATATATAGATGTACTATAGTAAAAAAAAAAAAAAAAAAAAAGGAACGGATGGATGAATAGACAAATGCCACACACACCCACGGCACAAAAGATATGGGAAAATGATGAGAGAAATAAGACGGGTGTGCAGCCAAAGATGAAGCAAAAAAAAAAAAAAAAAAAAAAAAAAAAAAAAAAAAAAAATCCATCCTATTCTTTTATAAAGAGCAAAGATACAAAATGAGGGGAACGATCCATTCCCTCCTCTTTCTCTCTTATAAATATATTAAAAACTTGCCAGCATTATTTAAAAAAAAAAAAAAAAAAATCAATCAATAGCCGCGCCCTCTTATACATACAAGATATTTTCTCTTTCCTCGCAGTCATACATCCCCCACCCCTTTTAACGAAAAAAAAAAAAAAAAAAAAATGTGAAAATAATCCAAAGAATGATCGACTTGATGGTGGGGAAGCCATGGACTGAATTGAGTGTCTGATTCGGGTGTAATAGTTAAGAGCTCCCATTTTTCGTTGAAATTCATTTTCTTTTACATTTTTTTGGTTCTTTTTTTTTTTTTTTCGGTTCCTTTTGAAAATGCATGATGATGAAGCTATATAGGGTTACATGTGCCGACGACAGAGACTTAACAAGAAACGCCGTGCGGTACAAACAGACACGCAACGGGGGGGTTGCGGACGACGTCAAAGAGAAAAAGCAAAAAGAAGAGGAGGCTGTGCGTCGACAGTAACAACAACATGAGAGAAAGCATCTTTAAGCAAATAGCCATAGGAAATGAGAAGGGAGGAGATATAAAAAAAAAAAAAAATAAAAAAAAAAAAAAAAAAAAAGGAAGAGAGAAAACGACGCGTGAGATGAGAAGAAGCGTCGAGACGAGAGAGACGCCGCCATTGCCGCTCTGCCATTGGTCAGTTGTAGCTATAACGAGGTGCACACACACACACACACAGACACATACACCCCGGATGGTGCGCGCCTCTGTTTTGCTTGCGTCAATGCGCTTCTTTTCTATAAAAGAACTCACCGTTCCACCACCACCCCACCCCACCCCACCCCTCCTCCTCTTCTTCTTTCTTTTTTTTTTTTTTTTTTGATAAAAGAAATATACAGAGGCAGGGACGTCAACAAAAGAAAATTCGAAAGCTAAAGGGAAGCAAAATAGAAAAAAGAGAGACGCCGGAATAGACGCGTCAACCGACCATCCCCCCCCCCCCCCACCCTTCCCCCCTCTTCTTCTGCTTCTTTTTTTTCAACTCCACCCGAGGACGTGTTTGATGTATCGGCCAATCCCTCTTTGTCAATTGGACCGTCCTCTCTGCCTTCATCGAGAAACACATACACCCACTCGATATAGTGGCATGCCCTTCCCTTTTATTCGAGACCCCGTTGCGACTCTCTCACGCCGGGTATTGGACGAAACACGAGCAGAATGAAAATCAAATAAGAATGGCTGCATCAAAAAAAAAAAAAAAAAAAAAAAAAAAAAAAAAAAAAAAAAAAAAAAAGAAAGAAAGAAAAAGAAAAAAGAAGCGATGAATGATGTACGAAAGTGGCATCCTTCACTGTTGATACGGTGGCGCTAACATCAATTGAAGTCTACACGCTCACTACTTATGTTGATGGCAGCAATTTCCATTTGCAATCAGTGAAAACAGAAGCAAACTGCGCTATCTGCCAGTTAAGTAAGAGCGAGCATGAGGGGACGTGGTAGCTACCAGTCTTTGCCAAATGGTAATTGCCAGACTCGATGAAAAACGGGTTTAACCCAATAAGGATTTGCTTTGTTTTTTAAGGCTTCGACAAATGTCACTTTGGAATTTGCATATCAGTGTAAAACTGACTGCTAGTGGCGAGAGGTGCTTTACGTCTACGCGTGCAAAAGAAAATGCGCATGAGAGCAAAAAAAAAAAAAAAAAAAAAAAAAGAGAGAAAAAAAAACAAACAAAAAAAAGGGAGAGGACTCACCAGCTGATTGGATCGGCACCGATTTCAGGTTGGCCCGCGCGCTGGCTTCGACGACTTCGTTGAACTTTCGGACATTTTCTGTCAAATGGGAAAAAAACAAACAAGAAAAACCATACAAAAATGAGATCGAGAATGCGACAAACTATTCCGTATTCAAATATATAAGCGAGCCCACTGTAGGCAAATAAAATTCAACAATAAACGGAGATGCAAACATTGTAATTGAACTGTCAACAAAATGAAATGGCCTAGTTTGGTTGACACGTTAATCAATTAGGAATTCCTAGTCTATGGTTTATAAACAATCGCCACGTTTCGAGCTTTTAATTCATACACTTGCCACATCCGCTGCGTCTCATAATGAGTCCGCCATTTTGAATCCATCTTTAGCCTCCTCATTTCGAACGGCGTCCTGACTTGCAGCTATAGTAAGAAACGGAACGCATATTTCTAAACACGAACGGCTGTTAAATGAGCGAGCCAAACAATCAATCATTCATCATTACCGCGTAAGGATCAATACAACTCGACTCTCTCTCTCTCTCTCTCTCTCTCTCTCTCTCTATAAGGAAAAACACCCATTAAAAAAAAAAACGAACCAGGTGGGTAGACGAAAGCACCTGGGCCATCAATCCAAAGTCTCGATCTCCATTAGGACGTTCATAATGAATGAAAAATAGAATTTAAAAAAAAAAAAAGGGCAAAACAAATCAATTCGGTAATACCAGCTTCAACTGGCACCCTCCCCGTCAAAAAAAAACAAACAAAAAAACAATAAATAAATAAATAAATAAAGGGCAATAATAATTGGAAAGCGAATGTCCCGAACTGATGACGATTGGGGAGGTTGGCGCGCGACATAAAGGTCACCTTGTACCATGTCAATGTTGTTTCACTCGACGTTATAATATGCGATATGCGTGCGCTGCGTACACACAATATGCTGCCGGTGAGCAACTTTGGCGAGCGACACAGAGAAATTCAATCATCAGACGAGGGAAAGGTGACACGTGCCCGAAATGAAGAAAAAAAAAGAAGAGCACAAGGAGGGTGGGATGGGGGGGAGAGAGAGAGAGAGGAAGCGCGCGCGGTTATGATTACATATCTAATAATCGTCATAAATCATAAATGACAAGAACAGTGAGAACACAGGGTGGGGTGAAGCGAGTAGACTTGACCGATATTGAGAAAGACGAGATTCTTGGTCCTCCCCATCTGTGTACGGCGCTCTCTTCTTTTACGAACATCAACGTATATTTTTATTATGATTAGAGAGTCATGTCCTTTCAAACAGATTTAGTTACTTCAACATCGACTCTTTATATATATATATATATATTTTTTTTTCCCCTGTACGGGTACGGGTGCGTGTACGTGAAGGGGGGGGGGTCCTCTTGCGTTTTAGGCTTTTGTCGACACATTAGAAGTTTGGTAATGTCGGATGTCGATCGAGGAATCCGAAATTGGAGACGACGCCCGCGTTTGTTACTGATTTTTCATTCCGCCCTGAAAATCCCGTCCCGTCCTGCTATTCAGTCGATATACGAAATGTATATAACCAATAGCAAATCATTTATTTATTTCCTTCATGATTGAGCCATTTCCCGTATGGAATCTGACGAATTTCAAGCGGCGGGATGATCGCACGAGAAAAACAACGTCCCCATCGACTAGCAGAATGAAATGGGATTAAAAAAAAAAAAAAAAAAACAATCCAAAAAAACGTTTGGGCCACTAGAAAAGAAAGAAAACGCAACGGGTCGTCGTTATTTTTTTTAGATGAACAAGAAAATGCCTGATAAAAAAAAAAAAAAACTGTAGGGCGCGCACAGCATCAAGTTACCATCATCATCATCTACCCGGACCGCAGTCGGCGCTAATTCAAATGAGCCGCTTCATAGAGCGGCGGCGGCGGCGGCGGTTCTTCTTTTTTTTTTTTTTTTTTTTTTTTTCCTCCTCTTTTTCCACAACCGTTTCCCGAACGGATTTCCAATCCCCCCCCCCCCCTTTTATTTTATATACATATAACTCGCTAGCTCTTCTTTTTATAGTTGCGGTTGTCGATGCCGACACAACATACAGACGGATTGAATATCACTCAAAAAATATATACACAACCGCTTTCTCTCTCTTTGGCCCCAACCTTCCGCCATCATATCGAAGCAGAGGGGGGGGGGGGGGGTTATCCTATTTAAGAACCCTACAGGATATTACGTTTGAAAAAAAAAAAAAAAAAAAAAAGAAAAACATTTTTGGAAAGAAATTCGAGGGAAGAGGAGGATTTCGTGTGTTATTGTAACAAGGCGAAGGGGTTTGATGATTGTTAGTACAACTGTCTTCCGTTCGATTGGAGAAATAGGAACGTACGGGTTGACGGAGGGCGTGACAAATGAGACGACAATGAACGCAAGAAGGGATTTAAAATCGGTTAGGTTAGAAAATACTAAAAGGACTCATCATTCCATCCATCCGCGTGCAGACGTCCAAAAATAACATGGCGTCCCCTTACTTTTTTTTTTTCTATCTATCTCATCCAGTGCGCGCGGCCAAAGTATTGACATGGACACGGTCTAGATTGGATCATTAGAATAACTGGCGCCAAACGCTGGCCTCACTCCGTTTTTTTTTTTTTTTCCAGTTTTCAAATCCAGTTAGAATAAAAAATCAAAATGAGGGGGAGAAAATCAAATAAAACGGATGGAGACGAGACATTTTCCAAATCAGATGACGAACAATGTCGAGTGGATTTCAATTTGATTTCTTTTTATTTTTCCCGTATAGAAATCGATCGGTTTCCGAAAGAAAGAAAACGGTCCAGCTGTGGCCATCATCCTGAGGCTTTTCTTTTTCGTCTCTTTTGAAGTTTTCCTCTTCCCCTTTTGCCCTGTCTCTGTGTCAAAGAGAAGAAAGAAGAACGAGAGGGGGGGCTATTGACCAACCTCTGACCCTATCCAAATTGAACAAAAGCTGCATGGAGCAAAAGTCTGTCTCCGTCTTTGCATCCTTCCTTGTGTTACGGAAAAAAAAAAAAAAAAAAAAAATGTCCCTTGACGAGTTGCAACTCGTCGACGACGGACCAACCCATCTCGGGCGTCCGTCCCGATCCTTTTCCGTCCCTCTCGGCTTTTGCCATCATTTCGTTGGCTATCTCTTGACGAGGGCCGACGAGAGTTGCATCTCTTTGCCTGTCAAAGGAAGGCAGACGGACACAATGAAGATAGTGCAGCACAACGAGGAGGGTACTCGAACAGGATTTGTCTCTACTTGCATTTTGGAAAATTCTCTTTCCACCAAATTCGATGGGATTGTCAGTTCAAAAGAAAAACATGTGAATCACTGTCCCAAGACTCAAGTTGATTTCAAGAGTCCACTATGGGCTATCGATGCTGGCCCATCTATTCCCGCCCACTCCTTAAAAGAGATACAATTTTTTATTATTTGCTTCCACCCACTCCTTTTTTTTTGTTTGTTTGTGTCCCTTCTCCCTACATATTCGCATTCGATCCATAACCGATCCGGCTAATAAGTTGGACATGAAACACGTGTCTCGGTGTCGTGACCATTCTCTCTCTCTCTCTCTCTCTCTCTCTCTCTGTCTCTCTCTCCACCTGAACTAACTAATTAACAACTCGTTGACGCATTTTCCCTTTCTTTGAAACGGAGGTCGACGCGACCTGATAAATAACTCAAGTTAGACACACAGACACACAGACACACAGACACGCATGCGGTCATCAAATAGAAATGATATCCGCTTGGTGGTGGAGGTGTGCGGCGGAGTGGAGTACAGTCAACAATCGATCGGTCAGAATGGACACGAAGAAGCGGACAATGGCAAATAAGAGCTCATTAGTTTGGCCCCGGCTAGAAGATGAGTCGACTTTGCTGGCAACACGCACGAAAAGAGAATCGTGATATTATAGATGCATGTCATCTATGTGTAAAAAGACTATCGGTGTGTCAACTAAGCCCATCCATAAATAAAAAAGGAAAACGAGAGAGAAAAAGCGGGGCAGCAAATGTTCAAATAAAAACGGCGCACTTGAAGCAGAGCTGTCGTGTGTAGCCTTGAGCAGGCGTCGTTCTCTTTGCGACGGCCTTATTTCGCAGTCGGACAAGAAGATTAACAAACGATCAGCAGTAGCAGTAGCAGTAGCAGTAGCAGTAGCAGGAGCAGGAGGAGGAGGAACGGGCATACACACACGCACAGTTAGTTGGTAAACAGTAATAGTAGTCGCGGTAGGCGTTTCTCTCGAAATTGTCAACAGAGAAAACCTACACGAATTACGTTCAGCTGAGAAAAAAAAGAAAAAAGAAAAGCGAAGCCTCGCAAAAAATGGCCATTTAACTCTTTTTTTTCCTGAATAGACAGGACAGGAAAAAAAAAAAAAATAATAATAATAATTACAATGCCGGGATCTTGCAGCAGCATTTTGACGAGAAAAAAGAGAAGCAAATGGAAAGGGCTTCTCGCTCTGGCGTCACGCCCACGTCCCGATGACCAATCGCACCCGGACAAGAAAATCTCATTGCAAGGATTGGTACGTACACGAAATGTCTAAGGTCTCTCACTACGTAATTCAATTTGAATTGAAAGAAAAAACCTGTGTCAAAACCCCTCGACTAAATCATTTTTTTTTTTTTTTTTTTTTTTCGTGTGTGACGAGAGTAACACAAAACCTTTTTCCCCTTACGACGAATAAAAATAATCAGGTCCATTGGAGACAGGGGAGTGAATAGGGGGGAGGGGGACAACAGGTCACATCAGATCATCGTGACTTTTCCCTTTTTGCCCGTCCATCCCCCCCCCCCCTCCCATCCTCGCCAACTGTCTGACATTATTTCCTCAGGGAGCTGCATTACAGCTCATCACTTCCATATCTTTGTCCTCTTTCGTTTTCCTCCTTTAACTTGTTCCGTTCGTTTTCCCGCAGCTGAAGAAAAAATAAAGACCCTCTCGCTGGATCACTAGACCCTCCCTGATGATGGACAATCCGGACGTAAGCCGAAAGCGACACGATTAAGTGCTGCCCGCTTCGCTGTCTGCGCAATCAGCACGGACCTTAGACGCAACCCCTCCCCCCCCCCCCAAAAAAAAAAAAAAACCATAGCAACGCAGTTCTGTCACAGTCGTGTTTTTTTTTTTTTTCTTTTCTTTGGAAAGGCAAAGCGAATTAGAATAAATGGGCGAACGGACGTCATCTTACCCGAATGGAAGAGGCCATTTTGTTTGCGCAACAATCACGAGCTTTAAAAATGCAACAAGGAGGCGAACTGATTTACAAGGGGCTATTTGCACATGCGACGTGTAACGCTGTCGTAATTGTACTAATAGGTGAGTAGCCTACGCTGCAATGAAGCTGTATTGCGTTAGGTAAAATGTAAGTCTCGTTACGACGGGTGGCAGCAAAAGCGAAAGGTATTGGGCGCCAAATAGAGAGAGAAAAGAAATTCGAAAAATAGGTACGCCATTGAAAGGCAACGAAGAGAATAAAAGATAAAAAAAAAAAAAAAAAAAATAGAAAAAAAGGAAGAGACGCTAATGCGAGTTGACTGATGGCGGCCCATTGGAACCATTCTCCATTTCACATTGGGCGTTCAAAAGAGGCCGTCCAAAATGGATGCAAACAAGCCCAAAAAAAGGAGGAGAAGAAGAAGATATTATTTTCAGTGGCATCATCAACCCTGGCCTTCTTTATTTAGCCTATTTTTTTTTTTTTTTTCGAATTGAAAAAGAAGCCTCTCTTCACCTGCTGCGTACTGGATCAAGGTGATCTGTACTAGATGTAGCCTTCAACTCTCATTGGCCGTAAAAGCTAAAGCTTCTCTTGAAACTTGAATATATTTTCCTTCACATCTTTCCAGATATGCCTACAAAGGGCAAACAAAACAAAACAAAACAAAACAAAACAAAAAAAAAGAAAGGTAGAATGTATATTATGTGTTTATCTGTTTCAAATCGAGACACGTCGATATTCGATCTGTCATTCCAGCGCGTAGGGGCCCCCGCGTGTGTATGTGTGTAAAAGCAGAAGCGGCAAAGAAGAAGAAGAGAGAGAGAGAGAGAGAGAGAGAGAGAGAGAGAGAGAGAGAGAGAGAGAGAGAAAAAGAAAAAAAAGAGAGACGAGACGACTGATGGACGAACGGCTGATGTCCATCTTCAAAAGGAATCGACTGGAATCTATGCCTACACACTCTGACTGTAGAGGTATGCTACTACTGGCCACTGTCACTACGCCAACTACTACACCGAACAGACGGAAGCGTTAGGGCGCTGCGATGTAATCACAAACGCTTCTTTTTTCTTTTTCTGGGGGCTCTCTGTTTCTTTTTTTCTTTTTTTTTTCTTTATCTTACGAGGACAGGCCCGCCGGTATCCATCGTTGGAGTGGACCCGAGCGTGGTTGACAAACATCTCACATGAAAGCGGAACCATTCCACACGAATGGAATTCCATTTTCTTCGGACTCGGACTCGGAGAAAATAAAAATGTGACAACTCCAAAAAGAAAAAGAAAAAGAAAAAAAAAAAAAAAAAGGAAAAAAGGAAAACATGTCCATCCATGGAATAATAGAGAGAGCCTTTCGGGTAGGGGACTAACATTTTAAAAATAAAACAAAAAAAAAAAAAAACACCAAAAAAAAAAAAAAAAAAAAAAAGTTTGAGAGAACGTTGACAATCTGTCATTGCCGGAAGTTGGCCCATATTTCTCATTTTTCATCCGTGACGGGCAAATTTTCACGCCACGAAAATTGCCGATAATAATCTGAGCACAGCTGCGTGCATCGCACACAATTCGTGTATCCCCCCCCCAACCCCACCCTCTCGGTCCACCTCTCTTCTTTCATTCTCTTCGCTATCCTTAAACTACATTCGTTCGTCATCCTGTCTTCAATGCCTTATATCTGCATAATACATATTTCGAAAAAAAAAAAAAAAAAAAAAAAAAAAAAAAGAAAAAAAAAAAAAAAAAAAAAAAAAAAAAAAAAAAAAAAAAAAAAAAAAAAAAAAGAAAAAAAAAAAAAAAAAAAAAAAAAGTGATGGGTGTAAGTTTTTCCGGCTGATTGGAAGCCGTCGATTCCAATCATCGTCAACTCGCATCTAACGCTGAGCGCAACACAATAGCGAGCGAACGAGCGAGCGGGGTCGACGCACGAAAACGGTAACAACAAGCCGAACAACAGATAATAGACGCCAATGATCTACGTAAGAACTGAATCAGGCAAACTCACCCCCTCCCTCCTCATCTATACGCACAAAAATAATAGCACGAAAAAAATCACAAAAAACACGGCGAGAGAGAGAGAGAGAGAGAGAGAGAGAGAGGCAGCTGATGGCGTCTGTCATAATAATATGTAGGCCGCGCGCCGGCTTCTACGCACACACACAAAAAAACAGATAGGGAGAGAAATATACTAAACAAAAAACAAAAAAAAAAGAGCGGGTGCAACGATACATCTAATACCTTCGTGAAAAAGATAAAAAAAAAAAAAAAAAAAAAAAAAAGAGGGGGGGAGGCGGAATAAACGAGATCGGAAAAAGAGGTGCACGCCGACAAAAGGTTTTTTTTTTTTTTTTGGGGCGAAAGTCGTGGGATGAAGAGATAGGACATAAAAAAAAAAAAAAAAAAAAAGAAAAACCCTAACGTCATCACGGTGGCATGTTTTAGGCTTGCCACTCGCATTCGAGCACGACATCGTCAAACCACAAAAGAAAAGAGTGGGGGGCAAACTTGCAACTTCAAATTTAAAATCAATCATGTCTCTCTCTCTCTCTCTCTCTATTTTACCTCTTCTCGATTGTAAATTAAGAACGAAACAAAAAAAAAAAAATAAAATAAAAAGGAAGGTGCCCCTATTTACATTGAAAACATGCCGGTGCGTGTAAGGTGGTGGTGGTGGTGGCCAAACGACGACATTGCTGGAACTCTTGGAGCGCGGGGGGACGACATTTCTCGAATACAATAATGCCGCGTTTCGACTCGGCAGCAAGGCGCGCAAAACTTTTGAACGACAAATCAACAAGAGAAACAGAAACCATTTCCCGTCGGTCTCTTTTGTAGACATCGATGAACGAAAAGGAGATTGACGTTATCTGCTTATGGCATTGTTTCAGTTCAGACCCTTTTGCTTAGTTTCAAGGCAAACACGCCCAGTACACCTTTTAGTTTTTTTGTTTTTTTTTTTAAAAAGAATTTGGAAAAAAAAAAATGAACCAAGAGATAAGACTCGAAAAAAAAAAAAAAAAAAGTCCAGTAGCTGTGGCACCAGCAGCTCGTGAGATGACGGGCCTAACGCAATAACGTCAAGCTACTGGTTCTACCCCAACCGAAATGGTCCTGGCTACATAAGAGATTTCAATTGAGATTTTCAATTTTTAGTCAAATGAAAACGCGACTTCATTTCGAAACTTTGCACGCAACAAGGAGACATTTCAACACACACACACACACACGCTAGAAAAAAAAAACCAAAAAACAAGCGCGTTGTTGTAGCTATCTCGTAAAAAAAAAGAAGAAGAAGAAGAAGACGCCAAATAAAAAGGTAATGTGATCGCTCTGTCGGCAGATATGTTTGTTCCGGCAGATGTTGGCGATTGCATCCAATCCGCTACCCTTATTTGATTTTGTTCCTAGTTTCCGATGCGTATGTGTGTGTGTGTGTGTGTGTGTGCGGATATTCACGTGCAGTACGCGCATTGCCACCGACAGATAAGGCATCTCTTCTTTTCAAGTTTTAATTTCCCTTTCAGATTCGGCTAAATAAACAGAGCGACAAGAGGAGACCGTGACGAACGTGTGTGAGTGCCCGTAGGAAACGGGCAAACAAAAAACAGCAAAAACGAAAAAAAAAACAAAAAACATCAGAAGCGCACACAATCACCATCATCATCACAATTCATCGTGCGCCAAAAGCTAATTTTTTTTTTTTTTTACTAGTTTTCAGACCCGCACCGTAGCTGCCAGCCAACGTCACTCGCTTTTAATTAGCGATCCTTGCCACTCCTCGTCGTGGCCAACTAAGTGTCTGTGTTGTTCTACACGCACAGCCATTGTTTATTCATCTCTTTTGTCCTTCTATTTTTTTTTGTTGTTTATTTTACCTCAAAACAGTGTTAGAGAAACGCCAGTTCTTTCTAACTAAGGGGCCAATCATCATTAAATGTAAAGCGAAAAATAAAACAAAAAGTGAGGGGCGATCAAAACGATATGCGCGTGTTTCTTTTTTCTTTTTTCTTTTTCTACCGACGGTGAAAATGCAGATGACGAATACACACACACATTCCGACTAAACAAAAGAGTTTGGTATCGATACGAATGTGCAGGCGCGCGTGCAACATGAAAAGACACACACACACACACACACACACACACACACAAAAAAAGAATACGCCGGCACTCCTGATTAGGCCTAATTGGGACCCTTTTTTCTTTTCGTTTCTCAGTACCACCTTTTTGGGAGAGAAAAACACTAAGCCAAATCTCAAAGTTTCATCTCTTATTCTCTAAACAACAACCCAAATTACTGGGGTTTAAAAAAAAAAAAAAATCCTAGTCCAAAGAGGAAAAACTTGGGTAAAAAAGAAAGGGAAAAAATTGAGTAGAAAGACAATCAGCAGTTTTTTAAGCCAACATCAATGCGATACGCGAGATAATAATAATAACAAAGAATTGCTCCCCCTATCTGCGCGTACGTGTCTATTGGCTAGATCGAGATCCAAACATTCTTTCTAATGAGCACCTAATAATCAAAACACACGAGAAAAATCAAAGCTTCAATTTATGAAAAGGGAAAAGAACGAAACGAAACGAAACGAAAAAATAAAATAAAATAAAATAAACTTCCACCAAATCACGGCCGCACAACCCAGAGACGATGACGTGTTTCCACGTTCGGAGAATGTCGGTTTCTACCCTCCCGATATTTAATTATTAAGCAAGAGAATTAATCATTGCACACAGTTGGGGAGAGAGGGAGGAAAAAAATGATGCCACTCGGGAGCGTTGCCCACAACAACACGAAAAATGCACACGTTTTTCTTTCCCTTTTAGATTCAATACAATTTCACAGCGCTCCTCAAAAAATCATTCGTATAAAGCCATGCAAAGAAAGAGAGCGTTCCAAAAAAGAAGAGAAACAAAACAAGAGGTTCATGCATTCTTTTTCTGGCCTGGCAACGCTAATAGAGCCGACAATATGGACACGTTTATATCCGAGTTCTATAGCTACTGGAATTTGTTTTGGTTTTTTTTTTTTTTAATGAAACGATTCAAAAAAATAATAATAAAATAAAAGAGAGAACCAAAACATGCCAATGCTTTGGATTTTCAATCATTTCGCTGAACGTTAGAATCAAAACCAATCTCAAATAATACAACCAAAAATCATTTAATAAAGAAAAAAAATCAATAAGATGTGGGGAGGGGGGGGGAGCAAAAATTAGGTTGGAAATGTGAAATAAATGTTTGATGAAAACACCTTGGGCTTGAAAGCGCAAAGTTGTGTGTGTGTGTGTGTCTGGCAATACGAGATTGAAAGAGACTCTGTGTATAGTGTGAAGTGTGCACATTGCATAAAGAGTTGAACGCGTCAAGTTTTGGCCCGCCGTGAAAGCTTGCGTGTTTTGTTTTGTTTTTTGTTTTTTTTTTGGCGCACAGCTCCGCATCGTCCCTCATCTCAACTTTTGGCTTCAGACACGCTTTCGCCGACGACGTGAACGTTCACCACCATCGTTCTCGCGTTAATGGAAAAGACCAAAAGAGCGTCAAACTGAGGAGGGATGCTACTTTTACACAAGGCCCGCATATCCTGAATTTTTTTTTTGGATTGTGTAACTTTTTTCTAGTGCTCCGGCTTTTCTTAATGAGTCGACATTATACGTAAATGGAAAAAAAAAAGCGGGATTTAACGCACACGCGCGCACGCAATAGCGGATGCTTCGTTTGACCTGATTGTTGGCCCCCGTATGGCCGTCTAAAACGGGCTGACTATTCGTATTCAAGGCGACTAATGACAACAAGTTTGAAAAGCGTCAAACGACAATCTCCCTCTCGCTGTTTCCAAACACATAACGCAATAGAGAGTTTGTCTTCCAAAAACAAAAGAAGCCAAGAAAAAAATCACATCAAAAAGGCAATGTCCTAAATCGTTCAACATTGAAAAGTAGGTAAAACAAAAGGTAATAAAAACAAAACCAAAATTGAAAATGAGGAATGCCCAAAAATGAATGGAAGGCGAGAAAACTGGATTTGGTTTCATAAATAGCCGAGTGGCTATTGGCCAGTACGCGCAAGAGTGACACGGTACCAATACAAGTGAGAGAGAGAGAGAGAGACACGTACTTGAAGGCCAACAGCGAGCCATTTATAAAAAGGCTTGCACAACAATAAATACACTAACCGGGGACTAGTCAAGAAAACTAGTGCCCTCGCGTTTCATGTTGGCCATCTTGGGTCAATGTCGGAATCACAAGAAAAATTGGACAAGCATCCGAAAGTGGACGCGACCAATTTATTTCAACTGAAAGGTACTAGAAATGCGTAACTGGGAGGCTCGATCTCACGCCCAATGCCACCACATCACAATGCAGTAGCACGACGACGAAGAAAACAACAAGCCGAGAACGTAAAAGAATATTTAAAAAAAAAAAAAAAAAAAAAAAAAAAAAACAGGAGCAATGACGTTCATCAAGCGGGTTCTCCTTTTTTGTCCAAGAGAATTTTTCTATTTTTTTTTTTTTTTTTTTCCTTTTGCATTTCTCATTGCCGTGCTGCGTGTGTACATCGCGCCTTCTCTTTTTTTTTTTCACATTCTCCACACACTGGTCACACACACACACACACATACACACACACAGAGCAGGAGAATGTTTCACCGAAAATAAATAAAAGTCGTCGAATAAATTGTTATCGTTTTCCAACTGTCTGTTCTATCCTGGCCGTTCCTTGGCTGGGCAACGCAAAGAAAAAGAGAAAAAAAAAAAAAGCTCACACATTTCTTATTTGATGCAGTAGTGCGCGTCTATGTCTGTCCTTGTATAGTTTATCCTGCCAAAAGAGCCGGTCGAGGAACCAAAAAAAAAAAAAAAGGGACAAACAGTTGCAGGATATAAACATATTTTTTTGTTTTTTTTTGGGGGGGGTGACATCACGCTCGGCCAAGAGCAGTAGCAGTCGACGGACACCGAAAAAGGAACGAAAAGAATGATGACAAGACGAACGAAAGAGAGAGAAAGAGAGAGAAAAAAAAAGGGGGGAGGGGGGGATCTGAATAAGGCAGACGGAATAACACAAGAATTGAAGAAGTGGTGCGCGTGTGTGTGTGTGTGTGTGTGTGTGTGTGCTGGTGGTGGTGGTGCAAGAAGAAGGCGCCGCCTCGGAGCTACCGGTCTTGGCCGCAATCACGAACACACATCACACACAGGAGCAAAGCGAGAGAGAGACGTGCGGGTTCCTTCTTTTGCTGGGCCAGGTGACCCTGGACACAAGACCCCGTCAAGACGTTTTTCAAAGCAAAGCGGCAAAAAGGGCGACACACACACACACACACACACACTCTCTGATACTGATTGGTTATGCACGTCAGGACAGGAGGAATCTCTTAAATAAAAATAAAACCTCTACAGCTTCTTTTTTTGGTCACCCTGTTATTTTTTTTTTTTTTCTTCTTCTTTTTCTTTCAAATTACTTCTTTTCTCTATCTTTTTTTTTTTTTTTTGTCATCCACACACATCCACACACATCCACACACATACACACATACACACACACACACACAGAGAGAAAGAGAGAAAGAGAGAGACACGGCATCTGCTGGCCTTTGTAGATAGTCCGGCTACTTGTCTTGACAATCTCGCCTTTCCATCTGGTTAGGTTTCTTCTGCTTCTTTCTTTTTCCATCATGCCACCACTTATTCTATTTATTTATCTATTTCAATCCTCCTCCCTTCCCTTTCTTTCTTTTTTTTTCTTTCTAGAAATAAGAGGCTTCGTTCCATGCATCCAACAAGTTTTCCTTTTTTTATTTTTTTGTTTGGTTTTCATTTGCCTACGTTTGCCTTTATATTTCTCCGTGTGTTTGTGTGTGTGTGTGTGTGTGTCGTCCAGCTTCAACGCTTCGACTCTCTTTCGACGACCGACCCTCCTATCTCCCCAACCAAAAACAAAAAACAAAAAATATCGACAACTCAAAAGAAAGACAAAAATAAAAACAGTTGAGACACGCCGTCAGATTGGTATCATTCGCACCGGCATAGCTAGAAAATAGTTGCCTTCAAATCAAATGTAAAACAGTCAACCATCTTCTTTCTTTCTTTCTTTCTTTCTTTCTTTCTTTCTTTCTTCTTCTTTATCCATAACAAAGGAGAGGGGGCAAGACAAAAGATGATTGACTAAAAACGACAATCTAAGCCCCCCAGTCACTATCGCAAACAAGAGACACACGTACGCTACGCATACAAATAACGTACGTCTCATAGTAATAACCTATAATTACAAGACGGCCATTCTTTAAGCAAAAAAGAAAAAAAAAAAAAAATGAAGAGCGTTTGTTAAACTACACATTGGCTCGACTGGCTCTCGCAGTGAAACCAAATGGTCCGCTCAAACCCTCAATTACGCGTTGCTTGTATTCTTTTTTTTTCCTATAGCCCCCCCCCCTCCCTACCCACCTTGCCCGTTGTTTGTTGCTGGAAAGAAGGAGGCGGAGAATCAAGAGAGGGCGTTCAGACATGATTAGCATTCACTGCGACCTTTGACAGGTCAAACGAGTGGCTGATCTGTTGCTGAAATGCGACAAAACGCAGGGAAGGGGGCAAAAACAAATCAAAGATAAAAAGTGGGCGGTGTCAAAATGGCGAGACGGATCCTCTTTTTGTTAGCTGGACGTGCGCGTAAACATTAGCGCCATTGTCGGGCAAGACAATGAAACGAAAAAAAAAAGGCCGTCATACTTCTTGCATCAAACGGAATTTCAAAACAAAACAAAACAAAACGAATGAAAAACGCGTAAAAAGATGGAAAGAGAAGCGGCGCTGGAGACACGTAAACCGAGTACCGACAAAGACATGGCTCACGCGGGAACGTAATATCCCCCCAAATGACAATAAAAAGAAAGGGACGAGAAAAACAATTGAAAAAAAAATGGACGATAACCTTAAAGGTTATTAGGGAGAAATTATAAAAAAAAAAAAAAAAAAAAATGTATCCGTTCCAGCTCTTATTTTTTGTTTGTTTCCAGATGTCAACGGACAAACAAATCAGCCTTTGTCAATGGTGAACCCTTTGGACATGACAAGCCGAGGGTAGACGGAACCAGTGCACTGGGACCATTATGTAAATCGAGTTCAACAATGACAAGAAAAAGTTTTGACTACATCAAACTCTAGTGCACACAACCATTGAAATATAAGCCCGGGCCCAGTCACTGCTGGCCAAACAGAAAGAAAAAAAAAATAAAACATCGGAAGTTAACGCAGGCCCAAATCTCCGACCTTAGACACGCAATCCTATTTCAAAATTTGACAGAAAAATGAAAGGCACCTGTGCAGGATTTCCCTTCTCTTTGCAAAACAAATACAGGAAAGAAAAATAAAAAAAAAGAAAAAGAGGTGGACAGAACAAGAGATTTGTGTGTGTGTATGTGTGTGTGGGTGGGTGGGTTGACACACCAAAATGGTCGTCGGTTGCGTGTTTTGATTGACCACGCAACCGGATGACCGTAACAAAACGAAACACAAGTCAAAATCAAAATGGGAACATTTTCAATGTGTTTTCCCAAAACTTGAAAACCGCCAAACTTTGACTGGATCAATCGGCCACTCAACCAGCATATAAAAAAACAAAAAAAAAAAAACAAGATGGAAAACGATCCCCCCCCCCCCCTTTGCGTGACCTCTGCTTTTGAATAAATAGACCGTCACCGGACGGTTGCAATTTCATCGTCAAAAAGAAAAACGTCACAGAAAACGCGATGAATTCAAACTTGTTTTTCAAAGAAAAACAATAAGAATTTTTTTTTTTCTATGCACTTGCTGTTTCCTACTGTCATCGAGCTGCACAATAGAAACGGCGCTGGAAATGAAACCTTATTATTAATATTGATCCAGAGATTCACGTGCTATAGTTAAGTGGTACACCGTGGACCCTACGCATCACGTATACACAAACGCAAGTCACTTAAACAATCCACCCCCCTCCTCTTCTGTCCTACTCTGTGAAAAACGCGGAATAATTGTTAAAGAGGGTCATTTTTTTACCTGCTTCCGCTCGCTGCCACGCCAGAGAGGCGCACAACAACGCCAACGTTTTGCCGGATCCGGTCGGACTCTCCAGTAGACAATGTTGGCCTCGCTGCAATCCTCGAATCACCTAGACAGCAGCAATGAGCCACAAAACAAATAAATTATTAGTTACTTATATCAAGTAGATGACTATCCTTGTCCGTCTCTCTCATTACGCATCAATGTCAAAAACGGAAAAGAAATGTACGTTCAACAAAAGGTGAAGTTTAGTGGAGCACTTTTTTGTTTACGAGGCCTGTCGTGCCCTGTCGTCAGAGATCACAACCAGCTTACACACATAAGCAGATAGAGAGTGATCCAACTGGCAATAATTTTGTTGATTGATTTAAAAAATTACTTTATCCATCATGGCAATCTGCGAGGGATAAGCCTTGGCCGGAAACTCGACACGGACTCCACTGATGGTGTAGACGTAGTGAGGACGTCCGTCCGGCCCGACGACGGTCGCCATCTGCAACTGGAAAAAAAAAAAAAATAAATAAATAAATAATAATAAACATATTTATTAATGTTTAATTAAAAGAAAAACTACTTCATTTTCCAAATTATCTTGACCGATCAAACAGGTATAGTTAATCATATTTGGGATCAATCCGATTTTAGAAAAAAAAAAAAAGAAGGAAGGCGGATGCTGGAAGGGAAATTAGAGCCACCCAGCGCAGAGTCATCTTTCCATCAACGACTAGTCGTCTACCTCACATTAAGCCTCTCTTCTTTCGTCCATTGTCTCTTACTTTCGCTATCCTGAACAGTGAAGGCACAGTCATTATCTCTGTCTTTCTATTTTCGTTACTCTTTGGACTCGTTGCATCGAACGGAAAAAAAGGAATTCGCCGTGGGATGAAAATTTAAAATGGTCCATTTTCAACTCAAAGCGGCAGCGTTTCGTAACCGAACCAATTCATTAATTACCTTGGAAACTACTAATTATTACATACATCGACCGGATCGCGAGTTAGTGAAACAAGACGTTCTTACTAGGGGGGGAGGGCTTCTTTTCCTCAGTAATCAATCGCTAGAAGAACGAATCGATTGTCTAACTCACGGCCTCTGCTCATTAGCAAATATTAGAGAGAGAGAGAGAGAGGGAAAAAAAAGAAAAGAAAATAGTAAAACTTTAAAAATCATTTGTCTTTCCCATTCAAACAATTCTAATGAACAAAATAAAAACGACAACGTTTTGATGCAGCCACGTCCAAATAAGGACTGTCTGCGCTTTTTGTTTTGTCTATCGCGCGATTGTCATCTCTCGACTTCTGAATGGTCGGAACTTTTTTTTCTTTCTTATTTTACTTTGATTGACGATGACACTCATCGGATAATATGGCCGACTAATACAGGTGACGGAGAGAAGGAAAGGAGAGGGGGTGGGGGTCGCCACCTGATTCATTATTCATTAAGAAAATACTTGTAGGTTTAAACAAGTTTCGGGGGCGAATCAAATAGAACGGAAAGATTTTTTCTTTCCGACGATTTCTTCTTTCCACGTGCCGTGCACCTGGAACGTGTGCTCACTTTCCTCGTAAAACGACGGGAAAAATTGAAACAAAAAAAAAAAAAAAAAGAAAAAAAAGGGGGACACCGAAAACGTTAGGCTTTTGTTTTGCCTGGACACGGACCTAACTAACCAAACGCGAAACGCTGGAAACACATCCAATTAATAATCGAGAGCTCAACACACAAATGATTCTAGCCTTCCTCCGTGTATCGTGCTACATAATTATTAGGAATGAAAAAAAAAAAAAAAAAAAAAATGACACGTCAAAAACCTTGGTGGTTATGCTTTGCAGCTGACAGGTGCAAAATGGAACCGAGAGGGAGAAGAAAATTTAAAAAAAAAAAAAAAAAAAAAAAAAAAGACGAAGAAGAATTCAATGTCTCGACGCAAAACCTCTTGTTTGCTCTCCTTATCATTACGCTGTATCCTTGACACGACAAGGTCACTAATGACTAGGTAACAAAATAAGAAAAAGACGACCTGGACTAAATTGGGAAAACGGGAGGGGCCACCTCTATCATCAACCTGACAAAAAAAAAAAAAAAAAAAAAAAAAAAAAAAAACGCATCTAACGCTTCCGTCCGACCACCATTTCTCCCTTTTCTTTTTTCAATTTTAAAATGATCATGGACAAAGTTGATTTGGAACACAAAATAACGCAGGTTAGGCGACAGCTCGAGGAAATATAATTTCCCTAACAAACAAATGCCCCCACCTCTTAGGTCCTTGTTGTGCGTTTGACCTCTGGCAACGTTTTTCAAAATCTCGTTTTCTGGGAGGGAAACACGCTCACACGACTGGTTCAAATTATGATTCAGATTCCACACTTCAAGCTGTTGGCTTTTTCCTCGACATTTGAAGTTTCTCGCCTGTCAGTCATCAGGTGAGACTAGACACACGAAATCATTGGGGCCTATAAGGGCAAAACAGTCAAATCACCCCCAACAGAGACTCTAGAATTGAAACTTGTCTGGTAATTTCAATGTGGACGGATGTTACAAGTCGTCGGGGTTTGCATGTTGGGTAGAGGGTTGTCAATTCAAAAACGTTGTTTTTTCAAGTTTCATCTACCTCATGGGAAAACTTGTACAACAGTCACGCCGACAGATTCTAAACGATCAAACATCCAATTTGATTGCGACAAGACTCGAGGCAACATATGTTCGGCCTTGGTCCGTCCGTCTCCCGCGTGCCAGGGAGATGAGAATAGGACGCTCGAAAACTCATTACAGCCTCGCAATAATAACAAGCATGCCATCACTTCAGCCACACTACCAAGATGACAGGGGGGGTGTAGAGCAGGGATCACAACTCAAAAACTAGGGACTAACACTGTCGTACTAGAAACACTAACTCGGCTTTACGAAACTGGCATTTAGGTGTCTAGGTTTCAAAGTTCAACCTTGTTTGCAAACAAATGGTGGTGTTGAGCATTTTACAGCAGGCTTGTTTTGGACGCAACAAATGTTTTCAAACTTCAGACACTTTACGCTCTGCCTGCCTGTCAAACCTGCATCAAACTCAAGTGCTACATTCCATAAAGAAAAAGAAAAAGGCTTTGGCTTTGCTGCAAAAAAAAGAAAACCAGCATCAGGTGGTAATGCCTTACGAACTTGATTAATTCAATTTAATTGCTTGGAGATTTTTGACACCCTTGACGGGCATTAGGCCACACCTCAAACGAAATGGGGTGAGAGCGCAGAGTATTCAAGTTGAACAGCTCTCAGTTAAGGGACAACCACCAAGAAGCAGGTTTTCTACATTGTCATCAGTTTCCTACCAGCTGCAATTTAAAGTTGATTGTATGTTAATGAGTTGTATCACAATTTTTTGTTCCTTTCGGCTACTGTTTGCAAATCACTTGAGCTACTATCTTTGTCATGCTGAATACAAGATTGTGTACGTGGTCGACGTAAATTGGTTCTATCTTAATGGCAAGGTAGTCGAGCTAAACTGATTTCATCATAATGGTAGGCAATCGGCTATGCAATCCTACTTTTGTAAACGATACTGACGATTGAGTGAATAATTAACGTGTAGTGCACGGTAAAACGTATCTTACCTTCAAACTGGTTTGCTGGATTGCCTTTGATTGGTTTAATAAAATAACTTCAAGGACGAAGTAACTGAAAACTGAAAAAAACAACGTGGTGAAGGGACGGGATCGGATAACAAAAAATTGCCGGGAAAACGGCAACGGAAATGGAATTTTCGTCTGCTCGTGTCTGGCGCGTTCGTAACTTGGAATTCTCTTAAAATTTTTTTTTTTTAACTGCAAAAAAATTTCCATTATTTTACGAAAAGAAGATTTGATCAAGCATTTATTAATGAATGATCAATTTTTGCTGTAATCAGGTCTTTGGAATGATGCTTCCTCATGTGTGATGAAATAAACAGCAACGCAACAAAGTTTTTAAACGACGTCACTAGGTGGCGTCAAAGGCAAATATCCATGACGCCGTCGACCGTGATTCAGCGTTCATCGGGATCGAAGTTACGTAAGAACTTAAAAAAAAAAAAAAAAAGTTTTATCGCATTAACGTTTCACAATACCACTCCAAAATGAAATGAACAAAAAGAATTTGATTGCCGCAAGAGGTTAATCCTAGGAATTCGAGAAAAAAAGTAGGATACAAACAAGAAAAACAAAAGAATTGCCAGTTCAGTAAATGTCGTCTAGTACACATATATATATATATATATATATATACTGATTTCGACGCGATAGATGGAAATGCTTTGCTTCACCTCCTTGGGCTGTAATTACGAATCAAATCAAATATTTCGAGAATTTTCAGCGAAACAAGAAAGGGCGAGTGAAGAATTCAACGGGACTTGATGGCAGTCGCTGCGTGTAAAGAAGCGAACCCTTTCTTAATGTTGGAGTCTACGATTCTGCTATTTCTCCTTTCCTTTTCGCCTTTAATCTGCCTCGCATCATTGCCCTCTATCTATTGCGACATAAATATTCCAAATTGCGATTTATTTCAAGGTTCTTTTTGTCTTTTCCTTCCAAAAATGTCTTTTAATCTTTGATTCGTGCGTGTTGGCATATAAAGTTACACGCTGAAATTTCCTTTTCGGACACACTCGGGTTGGAAACGAAGGAGGGACGAAAGGAGGGGGGGGGGGTTGTTTGCATATGAGAGGAGGAGCAGGCATCAAAGCATTTTGGAATAGAGTGAAGGAGAGACAGAGAGAGAGAGAGGTGATGGTGGGGGGCTGTTTGCTTTGCTTTTGTGTGTCCAGATGGAAAGGGACGAAGAGAGAACGCGGTTCCCAACTTGACAGGCTCATGAAGCATTTGGTACCTGCTCAGCTTATTAATGCGGGCGAGAGCGCAGCAGAACGAGAAACCTGTCGGGCCTGACTGAAGTTTTTCTCTTTTTTTTTTTTTTTTTTTTTTTTCCCATTTCAACAAGAGAGAGAGAGAGAGAGAGAGAGAGGGGGGTGGGGAGGTCCGTCCGCATCTGAATCAGGCTACAGGCTGCTTTGATATGTGTCTGTCTGTTTCCCTTTTTTCTCTGGCGTGGCGTTTCCTTCCCAAAAAAACATCCCCGTGGTGGCTCTCGTTTTTTTTTTTTTTTTTTTTAGACTCTTTGACTTTCTTCTCAAAAAGAAGAAGAAGAATATCAAAGGCGGATACATTTATATAAGGACCTTGTTTTTTTTTTTGTTTTTTTTTTTACGTAGACGAAGACGAAGAATCCGCCCATCACTTACACGGTCAACACACCTGAACCGCCTCGTGTGTGTATATGTATAGGAAAATGGTTGGGGGGGGGGGGTAGAATCCATGCGTCCACCACTGCAAAGCTCTCTCTCTCTCTCTCTCTCCTTGGGGACGATCTTTGTCGTCCGTCGTCATGGCAAGTGCGTGTAGCGTGCTGCTCTTTTGCTCTGCTGGCCTTCGGATAGCCTTCTTTGGCGGCGCCCCGCTCTCCCTAAAGTTTTCTTCTTCTTCTTCTTCTTCTTCTTCTTCTTGTTGTTGTGTTGGTCGACAAGTTCGGGAGCGAATCCATCTATTAGAGAAACCGCGCGACTGGCTACCCGTCTTACGGACACGCCAGCCTTCTACGGTCTTACGCATTTGTTTCCCGCGTCAACCACTTATACACACGTACGAGAAAAGCAGACTCTCTCACTCTACACTATGACCTTTCCCTTTTTCTTTTCTCTCTTTCTCTCTCTCTCTCTCTCTTTTAAAACGTACGATTACGGGTGTGCAAACGAAACACACAGTTCCAGTTCATCGCAGTGTGTCTGTGTGTCAATCTGCCATTTTGAACGTTTTTATAGAAAATCAATCATAAACAAGAAGAAGCAGGTTCCGCCAAAAGGTTTTTCTTTTTTTTTTTTTTTTTTTTTTTTCCTTATTTTGAGATATGGAAGGGCTTTCCCTGTTTAAGAAAAGAAGAAGAAAAAAAAAAAAATAGAATCGACGGGAGGTCTATCATCATCGGTCGGTTAATAGAAAAAAAATGAAAAAAAAAAAAAAATAAATAATCAATTTCCAAAAGATGAAAAATCTTTCTTTATATAAATTTTTTTTTTTTTTATTTCATTGGAAATTGTAGGCAATAGATGAGGTGCCCATCTGGCGCCAGGTGGGCGACCAAAGATATTACACATAGCCCAGTGGTGGCGCAGCGGCGGCGGCCGCGGCGGCAATTCTCCTGGCTATAATTCATCACGGGCAATTGCCATCTTTTCTCAAACGACGGATAACTCGAGTGACACTCTGGCGCTAAATCAAATCCCCACCCCCCTGTTGAGAGGGCAACCGAGAGCCAAGAGGCTTTTTTTTTTTTTTTCTCTCTCTTCATCGCCGTGTGTCATTAGACTCCCCGTGGCAAACTCTTAATGAGAACTCATTCTCTCTTTAGAGTTGATTGGCATGGACTCGCTTTTACTTTGCGCCAGAAACATCGGACGCCGGGATTTCTTTCTTTTTTTTTTTTTTTCTTTTTCTTCACATTTGAATTTTTTTTTATGAGTCGACGACGATGTCGCGATGGCGGCAGCTGCTGGGTGAGTCCTCATCTCTTTTATTTTCTCCAGACGTGTAAAGGAAAAATTTCATAAAAGAAATTGGCCCCAGTGCGCGAATGACAAAAAAAACTCCGCCCATTCGTGTACCTGCTATTGGTCACTCCTTTTTCACAAGGCGGCGGCCACCGTGCCTCTTTACACACTTTACCACAAATGAAAAGATGCACGTCTCTTCTTTAGCATGCTGAAATAAAAAAAAAAAGCTCAAAAAAAAAAAAAAAAAAAAAAAAAATCGTTCAAGGATCTTCAAGAAATCATCGCAGCGGCAATAACTTTTCGTTCAAGTGAGGCCCTCTCACGATACAGAGTTTCTCTTTAGCAAAATTCCCACCCACCCTCCCCAAAAAAAAAAAAAAAAAAAAAAAAAAAAAAAAAAAAAAAAAAAAATAAAAAAAAAAAAAAAAAAAATACGTGTACAAAGATCTAAATAATAAACACATGAAAAGAAGTTTTGGCGCAAGGAGCGTACGGCTAAAAATCAAGAAGGGAAAAAGTCTAAGGGCAGCTGGAACGATGTCAATCTGGCGCGCACTTGACACACGGTTAAAAAGCGGAGCGAAATGAGAGGCCAATGCTATAACGTCAGCGCGTCTCACTTGTGTAGACTTGCAACGTTGGTAAGAAACACGATTCGTTATTCTTGATCAGACGACTAGATTGACCTCGGTCGGATGAAACGGGCCGATCCGGTATCTCCGTCCGCCCTGTTTACGTACACACATCTGATCTTTGTATATATATATATATATATATATGTACATGTATTTTTATCAAAATGGGTGTACGGTGGAGAGAGCACGGGGACGGGCACGAGCAAAGCCCCCAGTTGTCAGTAAAAGGTTAAGTATCGGAATAAGTGGAAAAAGGAAGGGGAGGGGGGGGGGGGGGGAGAGAGAGAGAGATGCTGGCCAGCCCCATCCGGGCTCTTTCTGTGGTGCGCACGGGGGGGGGGAAGCGGATCGGGCGAGCACATATTGCCGCGATTGAGAGATACATAAACTAATACGCCATTCGACGACAAAAGCAAAAGCACCCAACGGCTATATAAGGTTTATTTCCATCGTGATAGTCCTCCTTCTTACATTTATACAAGTTTTATGTGTCGTCTCTATAGCATCGAGTGTCTCTCTATAGAAATATCTAGGGCTTGCCGGACGGGGAATGGGGAAAGAAAAAGAAAAAGGAGACCCAGCTGATGTCTAGTAGTGATGCTGCTACTACTCCTACTACTGCTCTCGTTCCATGTATCTATTCGATATAGAGAAGCCTATCCGTTTTGGTTGCGTGTGTATCTCTGTGCTGCGATTCTCATCCTTCAAGTAGGTATAAGGGGGTTGCCCGTCGAAAAAAAACTAAATAAATAAAAAAAGATGGCCCGTGTCCAAACTGGCCCGACTGGCGAGAAGGGGGGACACAAAAAAGATTGCAGTATAAGTATATATAGCAAACGGAACGGATATATACCCCCCCCCCTCCCGTTCTTTCTTATTCTTTTATCGGAGCAGATGGATCGTAGATAGTGCCGGACATGGCCAGCACGATATCGCACCAAAAAGAAAAATTTGTTTCTTTGTTTTTTTTTTTTTTTTTTTTTTTGGCAAAGTCTGTATGGCAATTGGGCAATAGGGAGAAACAAAAACGGAGTGATGGCAATATATATATAGCAAGGCACAGTTGTTATGGTGACATGTTTCTCTTATTCAACAAAAGAAAAATAAACACACGCGTATAGTAGAGGCCAAAACGGAACGGACTACTGCGACAACTTGACCTTTTTTTTTTTTTTTTTTTTTTTTCTTTTTTCGTTTTGCGCAATGGTGCCACGGTGGGGCGACGCGCTACCAATTTACATATAGAGACTGCAGTATTGTTGTCATACGTGTTGATAACCACGTCGCTTTTTGACTGGACCCCGCACGCAAACAGTCACGTACATAATCAAATTATGCATGGCGACGTCCAGATTTCGAAACACAAGTGAACATTTGATCAAATTCTGACTCGTAGATGTGCCTCTACTCGGTTATCACACAAGGGGAAAGCATCGCCTTCTATGAAATTCTTAGACGCTGAATTTGCGAGGCGGAAACATTCCTAGTGCACACCGCGACCCCCTGCTCTATAACATATCTGTTGTGTCCATCATTATTCCAACGGGCGATGCCATTTCGAAAGCCATTGGCTGAAACACAACAAGACTCGCCGTACATATCGCTTCAATCTTTTTTTTTTTTACCATTTCATATCGCATTAAACCATTTTCGAAAAAAAAAAAAAAAAAAAAAAAATATTTAATGGCTGACATTATTTCATTTAGATGGCTCGCATCGAGGAAGCCACTCTTGGAAAAATATGAATTTATTTTGGCTCGCTTCTTTTTCAAACTGTCGACAACGCCAACTCAGCAAAAGCACTTCCAACTGATGCACAATCATCGGTTGTAACGCATATCTGGCCCGATGTTTATGATTATATGATTTCCCTCCCTTTTCCATTTTTTTTTCCGTTGGTGGATATCCATGTTTCTGAGGGGTAGCGAATGACTGCCGACTCAAAGTCATCTACATTTTTATGACGACTTCTTTTGCATCCACGCGAGGTCAACGCCGAACATTTGCAAACGATGGAAGACAAGAATGAGGATAGCGTGTCGTTTCTTTATTGGCAGCCAAAAATAAAAAAAAAAAAAAAAAAAAAAAAAAAAAAAAAAAAAAAAAAAAATCAGTTGAAAAAAAAAAAAAAAAAAAAAAGAGGGGCGAAAGAACAACTGTGTCGGTGGTCGGTCCTGTTTTTGGGGGGAAATCAGTCCCGAATCTGGAATTATATGGAGCGGAAACGCATACGCCATTATGTTTCTCTACGTTTTCGTTGTATATTACGTTATGTGCTTTACCAAAAGAAACAGTGTACGAACATCAACAACAATAGCCGGATGGAACAGGAACAAAAACATTGCGTACACACACACACACGAAAAAAAAAAAAAAAAAAAAAATAATAGACTTTTGTGTTTAGCTCGTCTCTACTATTACATATATTGTCGATAAATATCCGTCGAGTTACATCCGCTTAATGGATGACATCGTTTTCCAACTACTTTTTTGTGTGTCTGTGTGTGTGTGTGTGTGTGTGTGTTGTTGTCTGCTTCTTTTGTATGTGCTTATTTTTCGTCCCCTTTTTGCTTTAGCCAGCTCGTAGGAAGACAGCAAATGTCATTTCCCCTCTAATTACGTGCTGTATATCCAAGCACAACACATTGATTTGATTATACACTGTGAAATGATAACCTCTTTAGTGGCTGACTGGGTGATGCGGATCAATTCAAACCACCATGAAGCGGGGAAAAATAAAAATAAAAAAAAAAGGCGCAATAGAGTTCTCACGATTTCTGGCCGTGTATACAACAGCGTCTCGCATCACCTTTAATCATGAAGACAACACGACAAAAGGAAAAAAAAAAAGCAAAAAAAAAAAAAAAAGAAAGAAAGAAAGAAAGAAAACGTACACCCTGCGCAATTATACGAGAAAATACTCTGTGCGGGCTGGCTGCGTGTCGTGATGGCGCGCTCAGACACAAGTGAACGATCACGAATCTTTTGGCTTTAGACGGTGGGGGGGATCACACGATGATGATGGAACGACAATGATGATGATGACAATAATGATACGGCTGCGTTAACGAGCGTTGTATTCTTGCCGCATTTTGTGTGTGTATGTGTGTGTGTGTCGTAAGCCACTAGGGGAATGGCGCTCTGCTGGTGGGCTCGTTTGTGTGGCGCACGTATGTGTCACCATACGACTCGCTTTTATGTACACGTCGTAAGAGTGAGACTCATCAGCGACGATTTGGTGCAGCGAAAGATGTCGAGCTCGCCTGTCTCCTCGTCAAAAGGTCATCAACTTAATCAACAACCAACGCAAACGCAAAACGCCAGCACATCCCATTTTTCTTTTTGTTTTCCGTTTCCAAAACAAGCCTGACGCAACTTCAATTGTTTACATTAACCTTAATTCCGCACACACAATGTCAATATCAAATATAGATACTGCCGTAACGCACCCACCCACTGTATTTTTTTCTTTTTTTTTTTTTATTTAAAAATAAACACAAAGTAATGAACGTCAATAGCGACGTGCCCATTATGCAAAATAAAACAACGGCTTGATGGCCGTTGCCGGCCACGGGACTCGTATTTGTCAACCGCACATTTAAAACTGGCGGTGAAAAAAATGCAATTGGCAAATGCGATAGCGCGTTTAATTGCCGCGTAGAAAATGAAACAGACGACGTGCTTTTATCAAGTCGAGGCGGGTGGAAAAAAAATCAACCCGATGGCGACGACGGTGGTGGTATGTTCAAATCACAAAGAGGGGCGCCAATGACGGGACTCAATTAACGACCAGTAACGACATGGCTGGCGACAAATGCAATACTCGAGCAAAAAAGAAAACAACCCCGAAAACAAAACAAAAATGCGCATTTCGTATTGCGTCTGTTTCTTGAAATAGAACGCAAAAATAAAAGAGTCATTGCCGATTGCGTTTTCGGCCAGTCGAATGGGTGGCGTGATGACGCATTGATAATCTAAGACAGCGACAAAGCACCTTGTCCCTTTTTTTTTTTTTTTTTTTTTTGGGAATTTCTGCTCCGCTAACTTCTTTTGCGGTTCCTCGGGCAATGCAAACATTTTCAAACTTGAACTGGATGCGAGTGAAAGGTGATGATGTCAACCTAAAGCAACTCACTCGCATTCAAAATCGGGCACCTTTAATTAACGAATGTTTTCGCATAGAAGATATCGATGTACACGACGTCGTTAATACTATTTTAGAATGGCGTTCGTCAACGAGTATTCTCATTTGGGTAACAGCAAAATGTTACAAAACAAAATGGATGTAAAAAGCTAAGGCCGGAGTAGCCGAAAACTTTACGGCTGTAACTACATGGAACAATTTGTCCAGTTGAGTGAAAACGGGTGCACAAGTTTTGGATAGGGCAAAAGTCGAGCTATGCACACAAAAAAACAAAAAACAAAACAATCCCCCCCCCCTTTCATTTCTTTATTTCTTCGACGGGCTATTCGACGTGTGTGTGTGTGTGTGCATTGTTCGTAAAAGGGATAGTGACGTGATCCAACATTGAACTAATATTCAAGTTTTGAACGAACGAGACAAGAAAAACGGAAAGGGTCAGCATTCTGTAAATGCATTGATAGAGAGACACGGAGAGTCGCGGCTGCTACTCGGAAATGTTGTACAATTATTTCAATACATGTGCGATAGACAGGCTATATAGACATCGAGCGGGGCGGCCGGGCGGACGGACGGACGGCTTCAAACGGAGATAAGAGTTTCGATTTTGACGAGTTTTAACTTGGATACGACGTGGAACTATACGAGGCAAATAAAGCAATAGCTAAAGCTCAAGTTCGAGTCACACACACACGTCGTCACTAGAAAGAATAAAAAAAAAAAAAAAAAGAAGGAAAGAAAAAGGCCAATCGGGCAGCCATCAACGAACGGCACGCGAGATTCAACTTGCTGTATATATAGAGACACATTCGACTCGGGCCCATCATCAGTCGATTGGAAATGTTGTGTTGGTATGACAATGTTCATCGGTCATGGACGGGGGGTTCTCTACCTGATCGTCGACTGCAGGCAAACTATCGAGAAAGTGCGGACAAAACGGTCCCTGTATTTTTTTCTTTTTTTTTTCTTTTTTGTCTTTCTCGACTGCAACGTACATTATGTCCTATATGTCGATGTTAGATTCGAGGGAAATGTATGGACCATGTGTGATATCCGTGTCGTATCCAAATGATGCGGCACGAGCATCTATCGACCTTTTTCCTCCCTCCCCTTCAAGTTATACAGAAAAGAAAAAAAAAAAAAACGCTCGCGTTATTATTAGGCATTCCACTGAACTGAGAATCAAACTCTCGCCCGATCGTGTTTTATCCCTCGGCACTAACATGTTTCCCTATTCCTTTTTTTTTTTCTATTTTTTTTTTTTTTTTTCCCTTTTCAAAAAGGAGAAAATGCATCGTGTTACGCTGGTCGTCAAGTTCGTTACAGAAAGAAGGGGGGGGGGAAGAAGAACAACATACGATACTGTTCGGCATGTGTTTCTTTAATACACTCTGCGGCATTGCCGGGCCACTAACCCTCCCACACATCCTTTTAGTACTATTACATGTGATTTTGTTTTTTAAAGGGATAGAGAGAGAGAGAGAGAGAGAGAGAGAGAGAGAGAGACGGAATTAGCGGAGGAGACCCGCATAGCGAATGCATCCGGACGACGGGCGGACATTGCATCTACTCATTTCTGCCATCGACATTCTTCCGGTTACTAATAGATGCGATGACACTCGCTTTGAATAGGAAAAGCGGGGGAAAAAGAGAAGAAAAAAAAAAGGGTGTCATCGTCTGCGAAACCTTAGATGCAATGGCGGCTTTTCTTTTTTCAAAAACAGTGCCGCAGACTTCTCAGTTGTTTTTTTTTTCTTTTCGCTCTCTCCCCTTTATTGTCTACTCAAATGTTTTGTCTTATTACATAAAAAAAACCTACTCTCATAAAATAAAAATATTTTTTTCCTCCAATGAATTGAGAAAAACAGATTTTGATTTAAGATGTTTGTTTTTTGGGTTTTTTTTCGCTTGACGGATTCTACCCGCGCGTTCATTTTTGTTCCGTTTGCGGGAGTCAGGGCCGTCCAGAAAAGACACAAAAAATCTTCACTATAAATCTAATAATAGAAAATGATGCATTAAAAAAAAGGAAGGGGGTGGGGGGGGGAAGAGAGAGAGCAAAGATGTTGAAAGATTAATCCCGACTTAGACACACACGTCTCGCTCAGAGTGTGGTATAATGATGATCCGGCTTTAGCAAAAGAAAGGAGCAAATAATAAAAAAAAAAAAAAAAAAAAAAAGGGAGAGGGGAGTGTTGACAAGAGACGCCTTTAAATAAATATTTTCTTTTGAGTGTGTCGGTCTTTTTTTTTTTTTCTCTATCCGTCGCCATGTCGGCTTTTGTTTCTCTCGCATTTGCGCGTGATTTCATTGGCAGCAGCTAAAGAACGAGACTATAAGGCGCCCCGTTTGGTGGTCAAATGAGTTTTTCCTTCTTCTTCTTCTTCGTCAAGAACAACAACAAAAAAAAAAGCGGCTGATGATAATCAACTTCAACGGAGCACCGGCGGCACGAACAACAACACACACACACACACACAGAAAGTGGGGGGGGAGAGATGAAGCGTATAAACGAGATGATGTTCTCTCATCCGTTTGTTTTATTCATCGATCCGAGTGTAAATGGATCTGAAAAGTTGCCAATAAAGCCAAATGTCCACTCATTTTCGTAAATAGGTGGCGCATTCACAAAATCTCTATCCTTCAAAAAAAAAAAAAAAAAAGACAAAGAGGAAATGATGAAGGACGGCCAAACCAAAATAAAAGATCACACAGTCTTTTCTTTTGGCTGGGCAAAAAAAAAAAAAAAAAAAAAAAAAAAAATGGAGGACATTCGCTTTCTTCATTCCCCAAGCAATTAGCCTATCCGCTTCTAAATAGAACGAAAAATAGCTTGTTGTTTTTTGTTTTTGTTTTATATACGGCCGTGATCCGTTGCTCCATTGTGTACACACACGTTCAATAGAAAAAGATTGGCGCCCTCTTTGCTCGACTTCTACTCTTTTTTTTTTTTTTTTTTTTTTTTTTTCTTTCTTTCTTTCGCTCTCGTAATAAGAAACAATGTCTGTGTCATACTCTGGCCGAGTGCCTTCCGTTGCCCTTGCATCCAACAATTGGAAACATCCAATCCGGATGGACACACAAAAGGAGTTGGCATTGAAAACGGATCCCAATTGTTTGGGTACATGCGTCTCGTTACGTTTCAAACTGAGCGACACAACCAGTAAAGAAGTGGGCAAAAAAAGAAAAAAAAAGAAAAAGAAAAAGAAAAAGAAAAAAAACCTTTGGCTTTTTTCAAGTAGCGATGACCGGATTCCCATCTGCGCCTCCAACGTATTTATTTATTTTATTTTTTTTTATTTTGCTTTCTTCTTCTTAGCGCTGCGAGTCTTGTCGTCTTGTCGCCAGATCGTCGACTCGTCACATTGGATACGCCTGTCTGCCCTCATTGTCCTCTCCTTCCATTACACCTGACAAATGGCCCTGACCACCCCCCATCCTGTCCCCCTTCCATCGTCACATAGTTCCTCCACTTCTTTCTTGCCCATTTTCTTTCTACCTCTCTCTCTCTCTCTCTCTCTCCCCCCACATCCATGTCTCCTCTTTTTTTTTTCTTTTTTTTTTTCTTTTGCTTTTAACGGGCGATGATGATAATCAAAGAAGCTACTAAATGTGATTGGGACATACACTTTTGTTAGTGCTGGGGGTCTCTAGATAATACGCAAAGAAGTCAGACGAATGTGAAGCGCCACCAGTAGCCCAGCGTTATTAGGCCGTCTTTGCCCACCTTTTTGCCGCCAGTTTCGCTGCATTTCAAAGTCCCACATTATTTTTTTTTTTTTTTTTTGGTTTGGTTTCCTCAGGGTTTCTCTCAATTAAAAAAAAACCAAAACCAAAACCAGAATAGAAACAATTGAGAGTCAATAAGAGAACGGTGACTTGATAACGCGTATCAAGAAGGGGGGGGGGTCACAGGACAACGGTCCGTAAGTAACCCTCGGTAAGCGTAACACTTAAGAAAGAAAAACCTTCAAAAAATGTTTGACTAGAGGTAGAGGTGGATTCAGATATAGCGTCTGTTTTGATGCCAGATATTGACAGGTATAGCCATTTGGGTGGAAACACGTGATGATTTTATTTCCATGCGTCCGCGTGTGTGTGTATAGATTTCAACGTGCGTGTAATAATAGCCGAGCAGTTTGACTGCGTTCCGCGTCTCGAGTTTGCAACTCTGATAGACACATGGCTTTCACACACTTACGACACGGAATGAAAACAGGGCAGACACCACAATATAAGCCTTCAAAATCGTATATATATATATATATATATAGACGTCCCTTTTGGGGCGTCAGGTAAAATGTGGACATGCAATTGCACCTGAGAACTGGCTCTCTTTGTTGCGTACAGCCAGTTTTTCTAAATCAAAATGCCGAATATTTTTGTGTCTTTTTTGGATCGTTTGACTGAGTGATGGCGACAACAAAAAAAAAAAAAAAAAAAAAAAAAAAAAAGACAAACGATTCATCGATATGGTGTAGACTCTAACGCGATGGCCATCATATAAAAGAGGGAAAAAAGAAAAAAAGAAAAAGAAAAAAGACTGGATCTTCGGGTCTATGCACTCCGCTTGAAATCACGCTCCATCGATCGGCGTTAACTGGATCCCGGCTATTTTATCAGCGTGAAATCATCCTCCATGCATGGCTACCTTGTTTGTTTTGTTTTGTTTTGTTTTTTTTCCCTACCCTTTTTTCTACTCGAAAAAACAATCGCCTAACGAAAAATAAAATTTAAAAATAAAAATGGAAGAATTTGACATAGATCAATCGCATCGAGTAAGACAAAAAAAAAATTGTCGCTTCCAACCGGTACAGCAAAAATTCCAGACTGGCTCTACGCAAACCGTAATGGAAAGAGGCGAGGAATTCAATGAGACGTCAAGGTGGAAAGGTAAGACGAAAGAAACAAGAAAGAAAGAAAAAAAAAGTCAAATGAAATCCATCATTTTCTTTCTTGTTTCTTTAAGAGGAAAAAAAAAAAGTTGACTGAACAAATTTCAAGAAAAAAAAAAAAAAGGAAGAGACGCGCGCGCGCACACGTTGACACACACACACAATCGAATGGTATTTCTTTATAATGTCCATAAAGCTGATTATAAGTGGCGCCACAGTTTCTGTTTTAGAAGCCCAAGAAGCTTTGGAAGAAAAAAAAAAAAAAAAAAAGCCGACATTGTAGCCAATTTCGTTTTGGCCTTTTCTTTTTCGGGTTGCAGCTCTTCCTTTTTTTTTTTTTTTTTTTTAAATAAAACTCGCATTTGTGGATCTATACTCTTGCAGCGAGGAGGACGTAGCCCGAGGACAAAATGTCACTTGAGAAGACATGAGCGAGAGAATCAAAGATAACCGGATGGATTGGTACAAAAAAAACCCCGAACATTTCAGGATTTTTTTTTTTTTTTTCCCCAAAATTAAAACGAGAAAAATACAAGAGGTTAGGTAATTATGTTCCCTCACGTATCTAGTTGAGACGTTTTCAAATGAAATGGATGAATCAACAGACTGAACGTATCACAGCCTCACGTTTTGATTGCTGCTGCGCCGTAATAGGGACGCAGAGTTCCCCAATTGGGCCATTTTACAAAAACAAACGTTAAAAAAAACAAAAAGATTTCGTCTCATCAACTTTGATGCGTCTACTGACATTTCATCGTCCTATACGTGTTTCATTTACGCACGACACAATGTCCTCATCAAAAAGCCCTGTTTTATTATTGAACGTAGAAATACAAGGAAAACGAACGTCGGGTCATTCAAAATTCAATTTCGCTTTTAAACGTGAGCCCGTTCGGTGGTCTGGAATCATCACGACATCATTTAAATGCCAGAATAAGAGAGAAACAAAAAAAAAACTCCTAGTTGTTTTGTTTTTTTTTTGTTTGCGTGTTGCGCAGTGACAAACAAGCCCATCCCGCTATGCGAGCGGCCCAACGCAAAGAGTCCATCCACTCACCGAAAGGGGCAGCAGCAACACAAACAAGCCGAAAGGGAACTTTAAGGGACTGTCGGATGAGCTAGACATCTCATGTCCGCATGGCCGTTAATAATTAAAGCTCAGTCGTTTTTTGTTTTTGTTTTTTTCTTTGTTTTCTTTTTTGTTTTTATTATTATTATTATTATTTTCTTCTTTTCCGACATGAAAAAAAAAAAAAAAAAGAGCCCTCCTCTTCAACGTGTATACGCTTTGCATTCCTATTTTTCGAAAGGGGCACCAAACACACCTTGGCATGTACACGACGGCGGCGACATGTTGTTGTAAAACAATCAAAAAGAGAGAGAGAAAAAAAAAAAAAAAAAAAAAAAAAAGAAGGTGATTGTTACTTTGGTGGGTGAAACTAAAGCATCTGCTGGCCTCAAACTTTCACCTACGGCCAACGGATAATTAACGAGAGAAAATGAAATGATCAAATGAATTTCAAACGTCGCTTTTCTCAGCCATTCATTTGAAATCGACACGTGAACGGATTGAATTCGGTACAGTCACAACCATAACTCATTTTTTTTCCCCCTCACAAAATAAAAAAAAAAATAAATAAAAAATAAAAAAAAAAATTCAAAGAGATCGGACGAATGGCGCCAGGCCCGTTGACGCCATTCCTCCCCCCCCCCCCCGGTATACACACGCGTATTCTATTATAACACCCAAGTGTGTATAGACGTGTGTCTCTATTCTGCATACTGGAAAAACCTATAACCTAACAGTATATACCTACGTCTCTACAGTGTAATATACTATATCTAGATGTAGCTAGAGAGAGAGACACCTTTATGACACCCAATGTGCCGTAATGGCTAGACGGAATAGCTCTCGCGCTCTCTGTCACCCCGTTCCGTTTCTCTCTCTCTCTCTCTCTCTCTGCGTATGTGTGTGTCTCTGTGTGTGTATACTCCAATAAAAGGTGGAAACAACAACAACAGGGAGAGGCTGTGGTCATGGTTTTTTTTTTCTCGTCTTTTATATCCCCTTAAACCCATTCTTTTGTGTGTACAAATTTACCTTTTTTGGGGTCATTGGAAACTCTATTGTTTCACTTGAATTCGAACAGAAAAAAAATGGCTCCTCCGTCGAATCCTTCCGTCCAAACATGTGTTGGATATAGCTTTCAACGGTAAGAGTCTTGACATGTTTCGAGCGTGAATGGTCGGGAATGTACGCAACTGCCGTCTCCACCTCAATATGGGCATCGATGTTGTGCAAACGCTGGAAACGAAACACGACGACAAAAACTGCTGAACGCAGTACCCGACCGCAATTCTTATTTCCACGACAAACAAAAAAAATAAAAATAAACCGGTACGCGAGACGAGGCATGTGACACACAACTAATTTTCCAATTTTCTCCTTTGTCCCAAAATAGGCAAAATTATTATTTTCTTTTAAAAGTTTGATATCGTCTTTAAAAAAAAAAAAAAAAAAAAAATATTACAGCCCAAATGAAAGGAACATCCAACTTGCCAGCAGATCGGCTCAACTTGATTATTTTTTCATCAGTTACGTTTCGTTTTCTTTGACGTCTTGATTTTTTTTTTTTTGTTTTTCTCGAGCCCTTTTTCTTTTCAATTAAAACGAGAGAATTGGAAAAGTAGTTGGGGCCTCACAATATGCCGTAGCATTTCGGCTAGTCCATTAGAACTCAAAGACGCGTCTCTATTTTTGAATTCGCACCGATTTCAAATTGAAACAGACGAGTAAGCGAACAAAAATTAATCGCAAAAGAAATAAAAACAAGTGACGAAAGGTTCTCTTTTTTTTTTTTTCCGAGTCTGTTTGGAATCCACGCATGAATTGAGATAAACTACGGCTGTTATAATTTTCATCGCATTTCTTTTTCGTGGCCCCTCCATCTGCGTGTGCGTCTTTTTGCCTCGTCAATTTTTTTCTTTTTTCGTCTCGAACAAGGACACACACACACACACACAACTCATATGTACAGCAGCAGCAGCAGTAAAATGAAGGCAAGCGTGATGTGCGTGCGTGCACCTCCCCCCCCCCCCCGTCCTACTGCAGAAAAGAATGGCGCCAGCAATAGCCTCAGTTATACGTACGCTCTATAGGGATGTACAGTATATACTAGTACAACACAATATATACAAAGCGGCTGGCTGTAAGAGCACACAACTGTGACCGACAACTTATTTTTTGTTTTGTTTTCCCCTTCTCTTTGGTCGGGAGTGCGTAGACGGGCACAGCTTGTGATACACATGACAGCAAAAAGAAAGATCCTACACGCAAACTGTTGTAAACGAAGCTGTGCGTTGGTTTGCCTTCTGTCACTGGATCATTTTCTCTCGCATAACTCGTGTTTTTTTTTTTGTTTTTTTGCGCAATGGATCGTCACGTCCGCAATGTATCCTCTTGCCTTTCCCCACCACCCACCCCCCCCCCCCCCCATTTTTTTTTTTTTTTTTTTCGTGTCATTTGCCTCTGTCTGTGCAGACCCAAAAATAGACGGACAGCGTACGGTGGAAAACAAACAAGACGCCTGCTAATAGAGGCGGACGTATACATCATCGCAGGACCTGTCGGCTCAAACATTTCCTCCTTTTTTTCATTTTCAAATGGGAAAAACAAAACGAGAAAGAGGTCGGAGCTATTTCAAACCTAAAAAATAAAAAAAAAAAATAAAAACTCATCGGAGAGTTGGAATGACAAGTGAAAAAGAGACGCCGCCTTTTGCTGCTGAAGAGACAGATCAATCCATCTCTCATTATCTACTCGACACCAAATCAGTCCGCGCATAACTCGTCCAATGAGAGGCACTTGTCTTGCACAAACATTTCATGGGGCGCCTCTTCTTTTTATTTTTGAAAAACAAAAAAAAATAAAAAAAAATAAATAAATGGTTTCAACATTTTCGGTGCTCGTCGCCAACCGACTAGAAATAATTAGCCGCCAATCGGCCGGCGCTCCTCCTCTCCACCTCCCCACTGCACAAGAAGGGAATGCCAGTCATTCTTTTGGCTCCTATTTAGTTTGGCTACTATATAGGGCGACTGTAAACATATTTAGAAGACCACCGTGAAAATAAAAACATTTTCAAAAGAAAAACATTAAAGAGAAGATGAAATATACTTGTCTATTCCAACGCATCAAGTTTGATGTGTACGCACACATAGGCAGTAGGGGAAAAGAAATGCCTTGTCCTCCACCAGTCGTCAGCAGATCATCAAAGAGCTTCGGCTACAAGAGCGCACAAACACTTCACTAAGATGGGCCTACAAGAAGCCCGGCCAAGCAAATTGGCACAGCCACTCTGTGATCTCTCTCGCATTTCGCCCCATATTTTTTTTTTTCTTTTCTTTTAATAGGATTTAAGCCTTTGATATGTTTAGTGTACGTCTACCATTAGCATGTAACTGGCGTTATGGAGACATGTATAATATCATCATAACATAAAGGGGCAGCGGCGCTATGCGTACAACTATAGAAGAAGAAGAAGAAGAAAAAAACGGACTCATAAATACGCGTAAGAAGAAGTACCTAGAAGCTTTTATCGAGATTGCGACAGAGACATACAGACGTTTCTTTGATGAAATAAATACAAAACTGTGAAAGAAAAAAAAAAAAAAAAGAAACTCGTTTTCATTCTGATTATTCAAACGAGCATTTTTTTTTTTTTTTTTTTTCGTGGGGTCATTCCGATCGAAAGGGCTGACATTTTTTAATGCAACTAAAATAGAAATGGGCTCTTTGCAATTTTATAAAATTGATGTAACCCACTGGCCGTTTAGTTTTTTACTACGAGACTCAAAGGAAATGTTCAATCACGACAATCGAGTGGTCAGAAGAATACACAATAAAAAAAAAACTATTGAGAAAGGGGGGGGGGGAAAGAAAATCAAATCATGGAATGAAAATAGAAAGATGGGGTGGCTATGCATCTCCTTGTTTTGTTTTTTTTTGTTTTGTTTTTTTATTATTGAATATTTTTCTGACGTATAATGTAAAAACCGAATCCGTCGCCATCACTGCCGCCAGTCCCCTGGTAAGGCCGTCCAAAAAAAAAAAAAAAAAAAAAAAAAGAAAACTGCGTTGGAATAAGAAAATGCACCTTCCTCCTATAAAGTCTCTGCCTCCCTCCCCCCATCTCCCATCCTACCCCACCACACGTTGTACATACACAGCACTTTGATTTATAACATCTGATTGCTGACGTCGGCGATGCACACAAGAAAACGAGGAGACATAGAGAACACAACGGGGTCCCGATGCACACTGTCAAAACATGTGGGATAGAAAAGAAAACAACAAAAAAAGGGGGGAGGGGTAGGGATGGCTATTCATTTATTTATGTATCAACGGGTCAATAAATCTATTATAGAAAGAAAAAGAAAAAAAGATATGCCTCTATAGGTACGTGCGTTTAACCTGATTCCTCTAGGTCTACGTTGTATAGAGGCTGAACGCAAAAGAGAGGGGGGAAGTGAGGTCCCGCTGAGAGCAGGAAAAGACATGGCCGTATGAATGTGAACAAACAGGCCGAAAAAAAAAAACATAACTGTGGCGGCAACGACGACGGCAATATATACATAAGAAGAGAATGCGACCCATCGTTAGTTAAAGATTCTTCTTCTTTTCGTGTGTGTGTGTGGCACTTTGGCAGCGGGTGGGCGTCCTCCCTCCTCCACTTAGATTATCCACTCGCCTCGTCTGTCTCTTATTTAATCGCAATTTAGGCAACAGCATCCGTGGATGCCTCCCTCCCAGCCACCCAAACATTCCCCACTAGCGTGTGCCCTTATAGACTTTTGCGTGTGTGCGTGTGTGTGTGTGTGTGTAGACAAGAGAGACGTAGGAGGGAAAAGAGAGGGAGGTCGCCGCCAACAAAACCGCAGCCACCGCTTCGATTGCCACAAAAACCTCGACGACGAGTTGAAAGACGATCAATCTTCTTCTTCTTTCCTCCTTCCCTATTTTTGTTCCTTTTTTTTTTTTCTTTTTCTACCATCTCTCTACTGCATGTCGAGCAAAAACACATACACAGTCAATTGCGGATGAGAGTCGACCGTAAGGGAGGGGAGAGACTGCAGAGTTCATCCGGCGTGCCAAAAAAAAAAAGAAGAAAAAAACAAAAATGGAGAGCGCCAGAGAGAAGTCAGTGTCACCGACTCGTAACCGAACTCTCATATCCGGACGCCGGCCGCCGCCGTCGTCGCCGTCGCTGCTATTATTTAAAAAAGGGAAAAAGCGGCGCGTCGGTTGAGTGAATCCTCACACAGTGCACCGACATCCGCGCGCCCGCCACCCAAAAACTGGGGAAAAAAATAATACAAGACGACGACATGCAACACAAAACAGCAGATGATCTAACCGAGCCTTTCTTTATTCTATTGATGTGATTATTATTCCTTTCGGTCCGCACTCGGCGGCTTGTGAACTCCTCTGATCCGTGTCATCCGGGACAAGCCAAAAAAAAAAGAGAGGAGGAGAGAGAGAGACAGTGTGTATGCGAGAAGCGCCATCTCACTTGGCAGCATCCGCATGCGAACAACAGGAAGTTCAAAAGACAGGGACATAACTCGATCAAAAAGATACACGGCCAATCCATTTCCGTGCGACTTAGTTTCGACTCGTCCCCCCCCCCCCCCCCCCCTATTTATTACAAACAATTAAACCAATTTTGATTCCCATTTTCTTTAGAACAAACCAAAATCGTTTTCGGATACATACGTTAAAAACTTAAAAAGTATTCAATAAAGTATTTTTCAAAAAGCGAAAAAAAAAAAAAAAAAAAAAAAAGAGCCGTGTGGTTTATTTCCAGCACCGTGTGAGGGTTGCTGGAACGTTGCTGGCCCGCAATGCCGTGGCACGACGGCATTGAATGTCACCAGCGGTTAGGATCAATTCAATTAAGGCGGACTGGTATAGAGCGTATACTCCTCGTCTATATTGTATAACAGCCGAGAGGGGTAGGAGGAGGAGCGCAATGAGGAGGATTGATGGGATTGTCGCGCGCGCTAGGGGAGACGACGATGAGGAAATCCATCCTCACAGACACACACACACAAAAAAGCGGAGCATCCGATATATTTTTTTTTTTTGGGGGGAGGGGGGTTATTTTTCGGTTGCGGCGTGGGGAGTCAATTGAGCCATCCTCTTTTTTTCTATCTGCGTGTGGCGCGCGGCGGCACATTGGAATGATGAAGTCGCACAGAAAAAAAAAGGGAAGACGACGACGAAACAAGAAATGAAGAATAAAAATAACAAGGGAGGAGCTGAAAAACGACACACGAGGCCATCATGGAGGAGGGTAAGCGACGCGTGACGTCAGGCGCCGCTGAACGCCACGAGTGTGTCTCTCACGGATAGACGTTGGCGACAATTTACATCCCCCCCCCACACAAAAAAGTCGAGTCAGTCTACTCATGTCATTGCTTTCTTCTTTTTTATTATTATTTTTTTTTTTTTTTTTTTGCATCAACAGCAAAAAGCCCAGGGTTGATGATGGGAGGGGAGGCCTCGTGAAAAATTGTCAACTTCCTCCCGGTATTTTTTTTTTCGTCACGTCCTCCCCCCCCTCTATCCTCGATTACATTGATGACGAATGAACTCATCTCAATATTGCCAATCCCCTTCTCACTGCTCTTGCATTATTCATCGACTTTTGATTTCAATCGACTCACGGATACTACACCCCCTCACCCCTAATGGCCTATCTGAGATGAACTTGATCCTAATCGTCACGTGTCCAATTTGAAAGATGAATCACAACATTGCACTCTTTTTATATTTTGGAATTCTTCCTCTACAAAGTAGCGATGCAATCGCAATGAAACATGCCTAGTCGGGGGGATTCAATGGAAAAAAAAAAAAAAAAAGAGGCAAACACACAAGCAAAAAAAGGGCCATTCGCTGCTGACACGCGTTGGCAGATCATTCCCGAAAAAAAAAAAGAAGAAGCAGCAGCCAAAAAGAATGGAAATGTGACAGTTGAACCAGTCAAGCAAACGGCCGACAGTAGCACTTGTTTTAGACACAGAACGAAGAACGGTAGCCTTGTCAAATGTCTTCTATCCAAGAAAAATGTCAACTTTCGTTTAACGCTAGCACGGCCCACCCTTTTTGGATGATTGCTCATCTTCAAGTTTTGGTTTTTTTTTTCTAACGGCATTATATTCCCGGTTTTTTTTTTTTCCCTCTGACTTTCCTGATGTCTCCACAGCAACGCCAATGCGAGTTGAATGTACAAATGTCGTTTCATTGGAAAAAAAAAAATGGACAAGTGTCTGTGAGTGGCAGATCTGCAGCGATTCACAGATTGATCGAGAAATATAAAAAAAAAAAAATGCGTACGCACGCGGTCTTCATATTTAGTTCACGTTCTAACTGAACCCAACGTACACAAACAAAATCGACCGATTTGATCTGATTGCCCATGGCTTTTGCTGGCCATGGGCATTCAAATGCCGTTCAATCACGTGACCCCTCAAAAAAAAACACAAAAAAAACAATTCAAATCCAAAGAAAAATCTGGAGCATGCATCGACTTGTGGCTGCTTTCAAACCAACACAAAAGCAAAAAAACTGGGACTTACATAATCACGTAGCCGTAGGTGGTGTCAGGGTAGAGTTAGGAATCTAATCCCGATGAACGTCGACCCACAAGAGCTGACACTCTTTCAGCTTGTCGACCTGGTTAAGTTATTGACACATCGATTCACGTCCAGGTGTCGACATTTCATACGCCATTTTCCCACCTGCTCAGGGCCACGCACTTGAACCTTCTTGAACCACTAGTCACACATTTCAGAAAAAAAAAAAAAAAAAAAAAAAAAAGAAAACTAATCATTTGAACGAAAGAGATCGTAGCTGATTAACATGGTCATCGTAAGACAAAAGAAAACTTTTTTTGTGACGCCGTGGCGTGTCGTATCATCACCGTCAGTCGTGTTGGGTGAAGGACCTTCTATCTCACTCGTTACCCGACACTTTCGACTTGCTATACGACACACACAATCTTATTTTATGATATATACGTAACGTACCTGCAATGTCCAATGTGTACAGCAGTTGCAGCTACTATGTGTCTATTGCCACCTTATTGTGTCACCGAATCACGAACACACACGTAAAAAGAAAAGAACAGTTTTTCATTTGTCTTGGGTTCGGCCACAGTTGGACAAATAATTGGAGCCAAAAACGATAAGCACACTTGCCAGATCGGCAGAAAATTGAATTGTCATGTTTGCCAAATTGAAATAAAGCGATTATTGGAGGAAGAGTTAAGAAAAAATGGCGGGTAAATGGTCAGGGTCTTTTAGGGGGAAGGGTTCATATGAGAACGGCCTTTGTTTTCTCGAAATGTTCGAGAACAATCGACACTTGCATCAACTAGAAACATCAAAGTGTACACGCATCAAATTCTATCGTATAGATATAGGGAGGTGACGCACACACGTGCAGACATTGGTGTAGCAAAATGGGGGGGGGAGACATTTTCTAAATTTCTATGGGACAATCGGAAAACGAAGGAGGGAGGGTACTCTTGTTGTGATGGATACATTGCGTGATGCGAGCTAGTCTGGGCCAAAGCACACGACGGTCCCCTGTGTCACATCGTCGGGCGCGGCGTTCCAGTTGCCCGTCGTCCTTTTTCGCTTGTTCTTGTCCAGCCACGTTCCATGGGGGGTTTCACGTTAAAAATAATAAAAGAAAAACAAAAACAAAACAAAAAAAAAAGCTTTGGCCAGTTGGAAAGAACACAAAAATTGTCATTGGCGGCCGTGGAAATCGAGAGTCACGCCAGTCTTTTTTTTTTTCAGTACAACATCGACGACGAGGGGGCATCGATTATGCAATGCAGCTGAATTTCGTGTCCCCGTGCTGTGTGTAATAAGAGTCTCTCTGTTGTCCACGACTAGCCAGGAACCTACGACAAAAGCTCTCTCGCTTCGACTACTATACAATATGATTGTGTTTCTTTTTTTAGAAAGCAAAAAGAACGAGGAGGACAAAAAGAAATTGAAAAAACAAGTAGAGGCGACAGTGTGCCGACAGCTGATGCAGGTGCACTTGGCCTAATCGCAGCTCATTCAATAAAACACGATCAAAATGGATGCCTCTTTATTTTTCTCCTTCTTGTTTTCCAGTTTTACCAGTGTGTCTGTTAACACACACACATATGTTACACGACATAAGGAAATAGGATGGGAATTTATTTTTTGAAAAAAAAAAAAAAAAAAAAACAGTTGGGGGAAAAACGGCTCGTTAGTGACAGGCTCGAAAATCGATAAACCAAACGAAAAAGCCACAAACTGCATTCACAGTTTTTATTCTTTTTCGCAGATACTAGGGGAAAAGTCAAAATAAAAGCTCGAGTGTGTGCAGGTAAGAAACGGAATATTCGATGAGGAAGAAGTAAAAAAAAAATGCGAGAGAGACAGATTTACGAATTTCCGGCGCTGGTGCATTTAAAACGAGAGGAGGGGGGGGGGCGGAGTCCTGTATAAACTCCCCTCAAATGGACGTGAATATGTATTATCCTTCTGGGGTCGTAAGAAAAGCCACAATAACATAGCGAAATCATTTAGAAGAAACTTGAAGAACTAGAAAGAAAAAAAAAAAAGGGAGAAAACAAAATATCCATTAAAAAGAATTCCAATGATGTTGTGTGTCTCGTGTGTGTGTGTGTGATGTAAAAGAGAGAAAACTAAAAAAGACCGGCAGGATGCAGTTCTTTTTCCAACAGGAAAAAAAAGAAAACGAAATTCCTTACTAATGACGATTATACAAAAAAAAAAAAAAAAAACCCTCCACGAAGAGAGGCTCTTTTTTCTTTTTAGACTTGTCTGTTTCAAAACACGGTTCTTCTCACTTTTCATTTACAAGTTTGACCATTCGTTTTTGCCTTTCACCTCAATTGATCAGCGTAAAAAATAAAAAAAAAACGAGTTTTGTTATGTAATCGAGAGAAAATTGCTGTTTTGAAAAAAAAAAAAGAATCGATTCGTGAGAATTGGCTGCGGTTGATGTTCATTTCTGTTTTGCCTACACCGAGAAAAAAGTGGGCAAGGGGGGCTGTCAGTCGGAACGGTTTGAAATCGACGACGCAGGTCTTTCTCGCTCGTCTTATCTGCGTTGACCATATCAAACGGTTTCCTTCGTTTGGTCGACAACAGAAGCAGCAGCCGCTTTAGACGAAGGGAATGTCGAGGTGATAAGTGCTGATGCAGTCGGCCGAAACCAAACCCGAATACAACGAACCGTTAACATTTTCTTTTTTCTGTTCCTCAAGACCCAGCAAAAGGCCTTCATCCAAAAAAGGACAGCCAGATGTGTTTCTTCGGTTAGGGGCCGGAGTTTGACGCTACGATGACACACTTGACATTCATTTTTTTTTTTTCTCCCCTCTCTTTTTTGAAATACAACAAGTTAGCCAAGCGAAAAGAAATGAGTTGAAAACCAATCAGCCCACCAACTGAAAATAAACGGATAAAAACAGCTAGAAGAAACAAAAAAAGAGAGTGCGTGTGTGTACAGTCTGAAATGGCTGCGACCATTTCGAGTGGACAGTTCACGCAAGGTAACCGCCAAAACAAAATAAAAGAGAGTGCAATACGAAAAAAAAAAGAGAGAAGAGCTGCCAAGACAGGTAGCGTGTGAAACATTCGCTCCTCTGGCACGCTGCGACATCGACCTACCCTCTAATAGACCACACACGTAAACTGCGCAGACCTATATCTCTCTCTACTTTGACTCGGCCTTTAGAAAACATTGCTAGTTGTCTGCCCGGAGGTTCGTACCCCTTCCCCTTTCTTTTTCAAACACCTGGGAAAGGTGATGATGAAATATTGCGACGTTAGCCCATCACCTGCTCCGTCAAGATGCGACCCCTTCCCTCGAATCCAATCCAACTTTGAAACAAAGAGGCGAGGACACAAAACGGAGCGACACGAAAAATGGCGCTGTCCGTCGAAGACGCAGATAGGGTTCCAGCTGCGGGAAATCCGGGAGCTGGAAAAGGTTTTGTTTGTTGATAAAAACGTTGTTCTCTCCTATTATCTCTAAAGACGGAAAGAAATTAGTTTTGTTTCTCAATTTTTGTCTACCATCCACTTTGGGCATCTGCCTTCTCAGTTTAAATGTCACGTGATCATTTTCTAAGTCAATGGCAGGCCTGAAATTCAGCTGATCGGAGACAGACTCAAAAAAAAAAAAAAAAAAAAAAAGGAGCATTTTGCATCTTAGAAAAAAAGCCAAAACCTTTTACTGTGTGTGTCTTTAGTTCCAGTCTTTTCCTCCAAAAAAAAAAAAAAGGACGAGAAAACAAAGGAAAGACGTAAAACGTTCACACGGTACGCGCTGAAAATAAAATAAAATAGACAAAAAGGAGAGAGAGAGGTTCTTTTTCGCTTCCCAATCAAATCGGTCGTTAAAACGAAAAAAAAAAAAGGGGGGGATAGAAAAGAAAAACTACTCACACACACACACAAATGTGTGGGTGTATATTACAGACGGAGCGTCGTGACGTTGCAGCGTGAATTCTTGAACGAGTTCCGTTTCGATCTGATTGTCCACCAGGTTCCACTTGATGTCTCCGCCTAATCATCAACTCCTTTTTTCCCACAACATTTTTCTCTCTTTTCTACTTGTCATTTCGTGACACACACACAGTTGCATAACTCCGTTAAATAGGCGCTTACCTGATTTCTGTTTTTCTCTTTTTCGAAATGATGCCGTTGGAAAAAAAAAAAGGATCGATACACACAACAGATGATATTGATGAGTTTGAGCCGCGTCGTAAAAACAAAAAAAAAAGCAGCGGTGGGTTGGGCTGTGGCGGCATGGCAGTTTCCATGACTCGGCTCACTGGAACACACAAAAAATCTTGGGTTGCACAACGGTTAGAGACTGGAGACGCCGTCTTAACGTGTCGTAAATCTTTGAACTTCTCGTCCTGACCGACAGAGCCGCCAAATGACGTATCCAACTTTCCTTAATGTTTGTTTCAATTTAATATTATGTGATCCCGCCTTTCATTGTCAGCTGATCAGACATGACTCTCATACACGAACATCACGACCCCCTTTTTCAATCCTTTTTCTACATTCCGGAACTACTATCGTATGAGACTCAATACTTCAAATGAGACTTTTCTTTTCAAGAAAAAAAATTGTAGAAATGAAATTTTGAGTTATTTAGGCTCAATTCACCCTTGGTAGAAAACTGTTGAGCCATGGCTGACCTAGACATAAACAACAGACGAGAGAAATTTACAAAGACCGACTACGTGGAGCCGCCACCGTCCTCAATTCTCCCCCTCTCATTGATCAAATGAAAACAGAAAATCATTTTCTTTATACGCACATAACAAAGCTGTATTGCTCAATTACAAACTGATACTTGACTTTGTTACACATCAAAAGGAACCAGGAACCCATATAGATGTATAGTTGTCGTTCTTTTTTTTTTTTTTTTTTTTTTTTTTTCTTTAGAGTTTAAAATACAAAGAAAATTTCAAATGAACGAGAGAAAAAAAAAACGGAAAACAAACAAACGGAACACGAAAATAATAGATGTGTGTGTGTGTGTGTGGCTGCGCGCGCTACGTTTTGTATATAAAGGGCGTGTCATCATATCATCATCTAAACCGTGTTGTACAATAAGTGCAATTCGTCGGCTAAATAACGGCAATAATCATCCATTTGTATAGCGGCTAGGGAGGGGACATCCAATAGTTGGACAATGAAATTCACAAAAAAAAAAAAAAATAATGACCACAAATTTCAAAAAGAATATAAAAGGAGGGTCCACGATGAAATTGAACGCACTGAAATGTTGTCACACGCGCATTTACTCCTCCCCAAAAAAGAAATTGTGTGTACGCCACTGTCAAACCGCACCGTGATTTTTTTTTTTTTCACTTTCTTTGTGTTTGTTGTTTTCCGCCGGACCTGACGTACGCAACTACACACACACACACACGGACTTAATATATATAAATATATATATATATATATATATATATGAACATGTACATTTATTAGATACACAGCCCACACACACACGCGTATATATCTATTTTAAATATAGGTGTGTGTTTTTTACTAGAACTTTGAAGAGAGACGACAGTTTGCCAAAAAATGAGAAGAAAGCCACACAAACGAATAGATCGGAATAAATCCCCCCCCCCAACGTCCGGCCGACATCAACAAACAACAACAAATGAAGACTTGAAACGCAAAAGAGAATAACCGTATATATAATAGTTTGACATGACATACGTATAGGCCTATATCGTAATGAGAGAGCACGAACAAAAAGAAACGGACGTGTGTGTAAGAGGCAAGGAAATGGAGACGTGTGTGTGAAAATGTCAAACTCATTGGCACACGAACGGATTTTTTTTTTTTTTGATCACACAAAATGAAAAATGTTGAGAAAAAAAAAAACAGCGATGATAAATGGTGTGTACACGATTTTGTATATGCAAATGATGTTTTCATACCCGGGTATGTTACTAGACGAGGAGGCAGGTAGGCAGAGCAGTGTGATCGGAGGGAGGTTTATATGTCGGACCTTTTTTTTTTGAAAATTGCATGAACAGACATTCTCAACACACACACAAGATACAAGCATGTACAATGAGAGATGAAACTCGTGGAATTGGGGGGGAGGGCGGACCAGATGGAAAATAATTCTTAAGAAAAAAGACCACACGTATTTCAACATTATTTTTTTTTTTTTCTCTTTGGTTTCGAAGATGTTTCTGTTTTTCTCGTCTGTTTGTGTGTCTGTGTGTGTAGAGACTAACCTAACCAAAAATGATTTGTTCGAAATTCTTTCAACTATTATATTCACATTCATTTTGTAAAAAAAAAAAAAAAAAAAAATCCTTGCCAGATGCTAGTGGTTTGGAATTGTGCCATTGAAGAAAAGACATGCGCTCAAAAAAAAACAAAACAAAAGTATACACACAGAGTTGCCATAGAATTCAACAAGATCAAGTCAAAAAAATGAGGGGGAAAAAAAAAGGAGAGAAGGAGATAATATATATATATATAAACTATAATTATTTAAAAAATTGTGACGAGACGATAAAAAAAAATATGGGGAGGATGAGAAACTACTTTGGATCGCAACTGTCGATGGATCCGTTGGATTCAGCACCGGCGGCAATCATGCCCTTGGCCATTTCTAAGCCGTTTATCATTTTCTCCATGTTCTTTAAATCGCTAGCCGATGCGGCGTTGCTGGCCGCGCTGCTCACCGTGCTCGAGACGGACGACGGTGTAGGAGACGGCGACCGGTGATGATGCGGCGGAGGCGATCCTTTAGGACTGGATCCTTTCGGACTGACGGCCTCGAAGGCGGACGAGCCCAACGACAGGCCGACGTGCGATTTGTGTCCAGCCGGTGGACTTGTACTACTACCGCTGCCCGGCTGTAAACTGTAGGGAGCGAAACGGTGCTGACCTCTGAGACGTTGGCCGCTCTCTCCTCCTGCGCCAGTGGAAGGAGGCGTCGTCGACAGGGGTGTGGTGACGGGTAGAATTGGCGCCAACGGAAGAGAAGGAGGCTGGGACAAAGGATGGCCGACGCCTGTCGATGGGAGTGACGTTGCAACTTGTCCGGCTGCTGCCGCAGCCCCGGCGTTCGTGGCCGCCGAGTGGGCCGCAATGGCGGCCGAGAGATTCTGATAGGCGTGCGGATGGAAGAGCTGATGCTGTGCGGCCAGGGCCAACTGGGCGTTCAGCAGCAAATTGTGTCCGGCCATGTGGGCGCCCATGTGCGCAGACGCGGCGGCGGCAGCCAGGCCGGCCATGGCGTGACCGGACGGGCCAGATGGACCGTGAGCTCCGTGATTGATGCCGTGGCCGTGAGCGTGATGGAGTAGCTGACTCAGCTGATGCAGAGACGGCCCTCCCGGATACAATCCAGCACCCGGATAGAGGTAAGGGAGCAGATGAGGTGGCGGAGGTAGAGGTGGGCCTAAACTGACCGTGCTGGGGTGGACGGACGAGAGGAGACCGCCGGCGCCGCCCGAATTGGCCAACGCCGAATGGATGTGCTGGGCGGCAGCGGCGGCCGCGGCTGCAGCCGCAGCAGCCGCCGAGCCAGGAGACAACATGGAAGCCGGCCCTGCTGCAGCGTTGCCACCACTGGCAGCGCCGTGTTGTTGCTGCTGCTGTTGGCCTCCGCCGGACGACGACGACACTCTTTGATTCAAATGATTCTCTCGATTCCTCTGCATGTGTTGTTGCATCTGCTGCTGGACGAGCAAGTGATGCTGCAGGCTGTGATTGTGGTGCGGATGAAGACTGTTGAGGTGATGGTTGTGCAGTTGATGATGCAAAGACGACGGCTGATGTTGGTGATGGTGGTGGTCGTTGTTGCCGTCGGAATCCGAGTCGCCGTGGTGGTGCGACGGCGTCCCCGTCCGGCTCATATCCTCCGACATGCTGGCATCTATTTGTTTTTAAATAGAAACGTTTGTTTTTTTTTTACTTTTCCGAGAATAACTTTTTACGATTTTATAATAACACTTGATGTTTCCCTATATAGAATGAAGGCCAAAATTTAAAAAAAAAAGGGAGGCAGTATTTCCGGTGTGGTTTTACATGTTTCCTTTTTGAAAGGAGGTATCAAAGTCTCGTCTTTAAAGGGCATTTTTAAAAGTCCATAATAAGTTGGCAGTTATATCTATTTATTTTTTTTTTCCCCACTTCTATTGTTTGTCTGTTTGTTTTTTTCTCTAATTCTTGGAGCTGTCAACGGACGCCAACCGCAAAGCGGAAACACAATTGCCTCGACGCCGTGGAAAAAAAAGGGGCAACCATTTTTTTTTTTGTGCGCAAAAAGGAGGACACGAAAGACACGCACGAAACGTGAAAAGTGGCGTCATTTTCGACAGAGTTTGGCGGCTGTTTCACGACACTTGGAGAATATATGGACAGGTGTGTGTGTGTCTATTAGTTCATTGGGTTGTTTGCTGCTTCTGTCTGCTAGACACGAAAATAACCAAAAAGACTAAGGCACACATGTCTTTCGAAAAAGAAAGAAAGACTATGTAAAATAGCCGCGAGAGACATTAACAAGTCCGTGTCAATGGCCGGGCAGGGCGACTGTGCCCCCTTTTCACGCTTCATGGGCATTTCACTACTCACTTTTCCCAAAGTTTCTATTCTTTTTTTTTTTTTTTTTTGTTTTGTTTTTAAAGAAGAAAATGGACAAGGTAAATACAATAAAAATATCAAATTGGAGGCCTTCCTTTAGGAGTGTGTAGTAAAAACGGGAAGGAGAGAGGGAGCCAAAAATAAAAACAAAACAAAAAAGAAAAAAGAGTTGAATGGACAAGGTGAGACACTTACCGTCAGAGATGTGAAGGGGAGATGCGCCGTCTCGTCCGTCGCTAGTGCCGACAACGTCCAGTTTCTCGTCGTCCAGATCGTGAACGCCATCTTGACTGGAATCGGGAGCCGGCGAGCAGGACATGGACATGGCGCCGCCAGTTGCGTGACCGTGAACGCCGCCACCGAGCACGGCCAGGTGATGCGCGTGGTGGTGTCCGTGGTGATGGCCGTGATGGCCAACGTGGTGATGGCCGTGCAGACCCGTACTGCCTACACCTACACCTCCGCCGCTGGACGAATGGTGGTGGTGATGTTTGTGCGGCGACGGATCGTCGTGATGCCGTTGCGACGCTGCCAACATGGCCTGCCTGCTGAATCGAATCAAACCAATAAGTTGGGCTTCTCATTTTCGTCCAAAATTCACCCCCCTCCCCCTTTTTGACGGTGTGTAGTCGAGTGTGTAGAAGCTGAGACGACAGACTGTGTTTTTTTTTTTCTTTCTTTATGTTTATTGTTTTATGGGTTGGCTAGTCGCCTGTCTCAACTTCTCAACGTACGTATGATCAACTTTATCCCCTCTACCCCCCAATTACCACAATGATGTCTTGGTTTTTCCTTTCACCTTTTTTTTTTTCTTTCCTTGTCTCTTTTTCTCTCACTTGATGAGCAATTGCTCGTTGGAAGGTTCAAAAAGTCCCAACAACAAGCCCCCAGTAGAAGAAACAAAAGATAACAATAAAAAAAAAACGGACGAGAACTGTCAAATAGACAGTCGGTTGTGTCTATATAACAAGGTCGCATCTGCTTCTTGTTGGAACCTCATTTGGCCTGTGTGTGTGTCGTTCTCTCGGCTAATACGACGGACACACTGTGAAAATGTGAACATCTGCCCGGGGTTTTAGAGTAATTAGCCGCGGATCGGATGACAGCTTGCGGTGTCTGTGTGTGTTGGTGGAGGAGTAGTGGTGTGGCAAAGGGTGAATACAGCGAGATTGTCCGACTACTTACTTTACTTACTCTCTCTCTGCTCTTTCTCTTACTGTGTACAAACACACACAGCAGCAGCAGAGAAAGAGAGAATTGTATGCGCTCTTTTTCAAGGGGGAGGATGGCCTACACCCAGCGGGATACTAAAAACGAGAGGGGCGTTGGGGAGGTTTCGCTCTGTGTGTGTAGGGACAAGCATAAGCGAGCGTGTGCTCGTTGTTTGCACAACAAATGACGACCATTTCATCGGCTCGTGATCCCCCCCCCCCTCTTCTATCTCGTAACTGGCGCCAGTGTCAACAAAAGCAAAGAGCCTCTCTGTCTATTATTTGTCAATCTGCTGGACACTGGGCGCTTTTCCCTAGCCCCCCGCGGAATGTTGTCATGTTTGGTCAAACAAAAAAAAAAAAAACAAGAGAAAAGGGAAGAAAACTATTCAACTCACTTTTTTTCACGCTTGCCAGCTCCAGTGTCCCGGAATCCTTTGGCGAACGGGTTGTTATCGATTTTCAATTGCGTGATCTGGGAAATTTCAAAAACAAAAGAATGATTATCGATGCAAAAATGGAGGGGAAAAAAAAGGGCACTCGACGTGCGTTGGAGAAGGTCGACACCTTTTCTTACCTTTTCATTTTGATAAGCCGTGACGGCGATGAACTCGGTCTCCTTGAAGACGTAAGTGCGAAACGTGCTGTAGGGCAGCTTGAGGATGTCGTTGGCGCGCACCAGATGAAATCGCGGCTGGTACTTGTGCATCGAATTCAATATCGTCTGCTTTAACCAAGAAAAAAGGCGAGACACGAAATAAAAAAAAAGAAAAACATGATTAATCTGCACACACACTACCCATTTTTTTCTTCTTTAAATTCTATTCAAAAAGAAATCAATAAAACGATCGTCATCAGCGTTGATTGTCTACCATCCAACCCCTACACGCCCCCCCCCCCCACCCGCAATTTTCGGAAATTCACTCAATCGTTAATATTTATACGATTTTTTTGTGTGTGTCATTTTCGTTTTTTTTTATGCGACTGAGTCAGACGCGGGGAGTTGATTGCGATTGATTTGTCATCGGTGCGCGTGCGCTGCCCAATTTTCGCGCATCGTCGACCATCAGAATGTGCTGTCGAGACGGGAGGCTGATTTGATGTGTTATTTTGGCCTGAATGTCAGCCAAGGGTTTGTTCGTCTGTGTGAACCGCAATAACGAAGAGGGAACGAACGCCAAACGACGGCCGATTGTTCTCACACGAGGAACAGCGTCGCCCTTTTGCATCCCCCCCCCCGTTTTTCACAGACAGGCAGACACAAAGACACACACAAAGGGGTGGCAATGTGATGCAACTAGAGTCACGTCGCAACGACTCGATGAAAAAAAAAAAAAAATCAAAGAGTTTTAGGGAAAAAGAAGGAAACAGCAGCACCTTATATACGCCCCTATACGCTGTCAGACTAGCAAAATCCTCAGAGAGACGCGGGTCACAAAAGATGCCGAATTCTATGAGAATTGGTATATTCCCCCCCCCTCTCAGTGGTAATGGAGAAAGAGCCAACTAGATACCATCAGCTTTTTAGGAAATTAGCTATTTATACAAATGCACACGCATTCATTTTCCATCCCCTCTGCCAATAAGGGAGGGGATAAGGGTAACAACAATCAACAAGAACCGGAAATGTCTTTTAAATATTCTAATATCTTTTGAACTCTTGCCGCGCATCTAATAATGGTAATGCACAATTTCTTCAATTTTCATAGACATTTTTTTTTTTCAACCTGAATTTCGAAAAACGATTTTCAACTAGAAACAAAAAGAAAAATTCTAAAATAGGGAAAACCAGTTTTGTTTGTATATTTGTGTGTGTGTGTCCCCCTGCAATGTCGAAGGGGGAACCTGCTTCTGTTGCCTGTAAGTATATCTATTTCTCACTGTCTCACACTACCTGAGCCGGAGCAAGAGATAAAAAAGAAAACAAAAAACGTCTACACAGAAGTGGAGAAATGAGCTGCTCTCTTTCGTGGAATGCGTTCCTACGTCTAGCGATATAGACCGAAGATGGTTGTGTGAGTGTAGGAATGCTGTTTTCAGGGAAGGGGGGCGCACCATCGTCGGCTACTGGACAGGGGCTAGTACAGCTCCCGCTTATGTGCCGCTTGTTTGGACCTTGGACTCTTCTCGGCGTTCCAAAACTTCTTCTTCTTTGGCCCTTAACGATAGATTACAACGCCATGGCGGCCCACACTATCCCGACAACAAGGACGGAATGTGTCCATTTTGTGCCTCCTACCACGTTGCCATCAAGAAATTCGGGAATCAAGATTTTCTTTTCTTAACAAAAAAAACAAAAAAACAAAAGGAAAACGGGAGTCGTTGGAAAACGAACGAGCGCACGTGTGCGCACAGATATATCATCGGGACCCGCAGGTACTTTTTTTTTTTTCTAAGCCGCTTCGCTCTGTGTATGCACTTACACACCTTTGGAATGTAGCTGACAAATTCTGAGGACCATGCACGCAAAAGAAAAATGTCGAAAGATTTTAATTTTTTTTTTTTTTGTTAAGATGAAATAAAATAAAACGGGAAACTAGGCGAAAAGCTTCGTTGCACGGTAGTCACCAATGACAAATGTTGTCGTTCATTACGTGTGCACCTGAGCTATAGAGTGCGCATTCTTCTTTTATTTTTTTCAAGATTTCGCTTGCGTATCTCTGTTTTTAAAAATTCATAGCCACCGCAAAAAAAAAAAAAAAAAAAAAAAGAATCGATGTGGGCGGTCGTCTTTGGATTGAAATTTAAAGAAAAAAAAAGGGGACGCACAGGTAAAATAAAACGGTGAAGAAGAAGAAGAACCCAAAACTATTTTGGTTGTGTTGTTTATCCCGCGGCTACAACCATCTGGTTGCTGCTGGTGGTCGTTTTCTTCTTCGCGTGAAAAACGAAAAAAAAAACAAACACGGACACCCAATCACAGCCCGCAGGTCTCGATGGTGTTTGTATATCAAACACGATCAAATCTTTCGATATTTCTTTCCCGATTTCACCATAAAAACAAAGCCAAGAAATGAAAAATAAAATAATAATAGAGCTCGTGCTCCCCGTGATTAAGCCGAAAAGTGGGAAGATGACCGCAGGAATAAATTCGAAAGATTTTTGTTTAAAAAAAAAGTGTGTTGGGTGGGATGATTACGCTCGTCTGCGGGCTATTTGCTCTTCGGTGTGTGATGACTTTTCGTGGATGGAAAAGGTGTTGGATGTAATAAGATATCGGCCCCGATCAGAGCGTGCAACACAAAAAAAGAAAACAGGTCTCTGCCCCTTTTTTGGGAACGCAACCTCTCAAGAAAAAAGAAAATCAAAGTGTGGCTTCTAGGACCCATTATTATTATCCACGCCGACGAAAGGCGTCATCTATTGTGTTGTTGTTGTTGTCGAGAACGGGCAGAAGGAAGAACAAAAGAGTTTCTTCAAAGTGAGACGTGTTTAAGTGGCTCCTGCCATCCACGAAAAGGAAAAAAAAAAATGGAAAAATATTGAAGAGATCGGAAGGATAAAACATTTAAAGGCGTCGGGACGGTAACAATGGCGGCGTGATTTTTTATGGTTCGACTCGATTGGCACCGATGAAGACGAGAAAAGAAGAATAAACTTGATGGCTATAAATCATCAAACAGGTGAGAGAGTAGGTCCGGCCCATTTCCATGCAAATTCCCCTACGCCAAACCGACACATTTCGGGGATCCCACAAGTTTGTTTTTCTCTTGCCCAACGGTGGGATGGGGCGGACAGGTTGTAAACTACGCGTTACAGATGAGGTGCCCTTCTTTCATTCTTTTATATCAGAGTAATGGCAAACAACAAATGGTAGTAGTACTCGCACTGAATGTGTGAAATCAAGGAAACGAGTCATCAGGAAAAAACAAATGCCATTCTTTCTTTCTTTCTCAAAAAACAAACACACACAGATCTATCCATTTTTATAGCTCCCGCGTGCGGTGTACGTTGGCCGCCCAATCGTCTTCATTCCCCTCATCCCTCGTACGACTCGCTTATTATTCGATCGTGCACAGGTAGTTTTTTTTTTTTTCTTTTCCGACGGCCCGTGCCGTTGAGAAGGAAGAAAAAAAAGAAACGAATAAATATACATATACATCATCATCCGAAAAAGAAACGAAAGAAGAAGGTGCAGACAAATTCATTTCCCTCTTGTGGTGTTTGATGTGAAACTTTAAACCAATCGCCTACGGCTGAACCGAGCCCCTGTATACAAGAGTTAAGAAAAGATGATAATCATGATAATAATCATATAATGATAGTGTATAATGCACTGTGCGCGCAAAGCATACACTACGAACCGGCCACGCTATATGCCCAGCCGCACGTCGATTGTTTGGCGCCTGGGAAGGTGTGGCTGGCCCATTCAGCCACACACACAAACTATTTCTTTTCTTTCTTTCTTTCTTTTTTTAATCAACAACGCCTCCTTCCAAGTTGAGTTTTATTTAAATAAGATGCCTAGTCAGAATTTTTGCGTTTTGGGGAGAGAAGAAAAACGGAAACAATTGATAAAGAGGCCCGTTGCTCATCAAGTTTGATGTCTTTGCTTGGAAGGGAAAAAAAGGGGCCGACCAATTTTCACACATCATTCGAAACTATCACGATTTCGGGTTACGGCCCACTGCATTTTTCTTTCCCATCATCACGAAAGAGGAGAAATCTATTTAGTCAATGAGGAATGTGATGCTTTTCAATGGATAGGCAAAACAGCTAGAGGCCATTTGTTACACCGAAAACGACTGGCGCCAGCTATTATACACTCTTCTTTAACAACACAGCCCTCATATTCTTGTTGCTGTTTTTAAAAAATAAGGTAGGTGCCTCCATGAGGGTTTTCTTTTTTTTTTTTTTTTCTATGAAAACGCAGAGAAGATTCAATACCCCCATTCAAATATATATTTTTTTAATTCAAATTTGTTAGCCCGAAAGATTCGTGTGTGTGGGGGAGAGGCAAAAAAAAAACATGGCCCCATTTTCGTGCCAAATCGGGAATCGTCTTTTTCCTTTAAACAACCCGAATACTCGAACAGAATCGACAATTAGTTTGTATACCTTTCCAACTGACCAAAAATGCTGAATGATTTCTTGTTTTGATTTCATTTCTTTTCTGAATTTCCCTCAGTTTTTTTCAATCTAGCAAGTGTTTGTTGCCACGCTATCCCCCCGTCCTTCTTCTTTCTGTCTTTCTATTTCTCGCACGCCCGAGACGCTCGCCGCTCCCGGCGTGAGAATATGATAATCGCCACGCTCGTTATTCTGTCGTCTTGCCGAAAGGAAACGAACGGTGTAAGATAAAAATGAGGGAGAAAAAAAAAAAAAAAGACTTTGTGAGTGTGTCTAGATGTTTTGGTTAGGTGGGCAAACAACAGTCTCTATAGGCATTTGCAACAGTGAACACATTTCACGCCGACAGAAAAGGTGAGGATGTGCGTCTTTTTTTTTTTATTTTATAGCTCTCTTTCGGGAAAAATTTTTTTCTCGAGTCCCGATGCGTGTTAGTGTCGGATGAAGCGAAATGATGGAGTGTATAAATATAGCAGCTACTTTCCTACTTTCAATAGATGCAGCAGCAAGCCAGTAAAACAACAACTCTATTATACGAACGGCGACCCGAAACAAGAGTCTTAATGAATTCAAAAAAAGAAAATAAAAGAGGCGCCAGAAAAAAACAAAAAACAAACGACGATAGTGAGTTTGGCTGCTGTTTTTTTTTTCTGCTTATAAATGACGGGCAAAATCAGCTGGCCCTAAACTAAGAAAGAAAATGATTTTTATTTCCTTCGCAAACGAGAATTCGGGTGTCGGTAAAAAGTGTTCCAAGAATATTCCAACCTATCCAATTTTTAATTTTCCACTGCGGTAGACGCACACACACACAAAAAAAAATTCCCCGACAAGGCTATCGAATCCATTTTTTTTTTTAAATCAACAATAGAGAAGGACTCGTGTCTCCTTCCTTTTTGCTGTTACTTTCTCAGCTTGTCCCCCCTCTTTATCGCACACTTTTCAGGCTTCTATATACATTACAATCTATTACGATAGACACAGGGTTCTCGGTTTTTATAACAAGAGCAGCAGCCATTCATCTCTTCTGATGATGACCGCCCCTTTGCGACAGGCACAAAAAAAAACTTTAATTTTTGGTTGAAAAAAAAAGAAGAGGGGAATGCAACGATAAGTTGAGCGACAGGAAGAGGGTCGGACGCGTTTCATGTTTTCACGGCATCCCTATCGCACCGTATAATTTCACCTTTCGTGATGATTTTCTAGAAAAACGAATCAACTTCCTCTCGTTATCATCTTTGAAGCGCACACACACAAAAAAATACGTGTCAACTAACGTAGAAGTGGAAAGACCACATCCAACACTTTTCGGGCCTTGGTTTTTAATTGAAATGAGAACAAGGGACTAGGTGGGATTTTTTTTTCTTTTAAAGTCAAATGAGCTCCAAAAAAAAAAAAGATAATTGGAAGTAGTTTTTTGTGTGTGTGTGTGTTGATGTTATAACCTGTCCAGTTTGTGTGCAAAGCAAATAAGAGATTTCTCAATAAGCTTGTGTGTGTGTGTGTACTGTCTTATATACCGACATCGTAAAACTCTCCACACGGGCCCCGCCAGCCTAAACAAATAGAACATAAACCATCCATCTATCCATCGGAGGGCCAAGAAAAAGAAGGGAATCTGTGGTATACAATATACATATGGGATGAGGAAGGAGGGGGGGGGGGGAATTGGTAAGCAGAAGCAAAAGGGCAGAGAGAGCTTGGGGCTTTTTTTCGCTGTTGGATGGCAGCATGATTTTCAATCGACTTGATTGTTTTCCATCACGAAGGGCGGGCCCCAGAGAACCAACTCGACCGAAAGGGGCCCAACAGCGCGCAACCAGCTTGAAATCAATCGGCACCCTCGTAAAGAATCCCCCAAGTTTTTTTTTTTTCCCTTGGCCAGGGCTCTCTTGTGGCCGTGAATAAATTATGCCATATAACCCCCCCGCTCAAAAAAAAGCTAATAAGGCTAGAGAGATTTTTCTTTTTCCAGATTTATGAATAATGAGGACCATCGATTAAGAATTCAGCCAAAAAAGTGAAAAGTCTACAAAAAAAAAAATATGGGAGAGAAGAAAACCCCTTTTTCGGATGGCCGTTAAGATGCTCGTAAATCAGACAAACATTTTTCAGGCGGAGGTTCAAAACTTTCTTGTTTGTTTTATTCCTTTTTCTTTTAAGGTAAAAGAAAAAAAAACTGTTGATCAAACAAGAAGAAAAAAAAACGCAGTGTGTGTGTACCGCAGGGAGAGAAAGAAACCCAGAGAAACCGTAGGGGGTAGGTGCCAAAGTGCCGAGACCCCCTCATTCCGTGAATGCAAACGTGGTGGCGCGCGAAGGGTTTCGACTTTCCGACACCATCTCTCCGTCACTCTTTTCTTCCATCATCCACTCAACATTTTCTTTTTTTTTTTTGTTGCCCTATACCTGTCCTTTTTTTTTTAACTTCTCCTGTGTGTGTTTTTCATGATTTCCCCACAGAATATATATATATATACGCACCTATAAAAGAAAAAAAAAAGGGCATGTCGCTCCGACGACTAACAAGTCAAAAAAAAAAAAAAACCTGCCCGACTAGACGGATAAAACTTTTAAAAGAAAAAATCTTAGGAAAACGTCTAGCAAAAGTTGGGCCAGGTGCTTATTCTTTTTCGCCATAAACGTCAAGAGTTGGGCACTTCTCGATGACATTTGATTCCCAAACCCAACGCGTTGCACAAAAGCTTTAAAAATGATAGCCCAAAATGTCGATAGGCATCTCTTCGACAACGAAACCGTGTTTTCCTATCTGTATAACACGACTTTTAAGAAAGAAAAAAAGAGCGACAGTTGTAATAAGAGGGAAACAAACAAACAAAAGCTGTTAACTCGATTCATCATCATTTTCACGGAACAGTCAAAACAGCCAGAGTCCCGGACACCCACCCATTGAGAAAGAGGTGAGCTCTGTGTGTGTGGTGTTGGTGGGCGTCGGTAGGAGAGAAAATAACGTCCATAGAACGGGGGGAGAAAAGGGAGGGAGAGAATGTTTGGAGAGAAAGAGACACCCACAAAGTCCCACAAGGCGTTCAGGGGCAGGCAGGCATCACACAAAATGGCCGGTAATTACAGGTGTGTGTGTGTACAGACGCGCCACAGGGTAACTTTATGGGTGATGATGTCTCTATTGTACAAGAATAACTTTTTGTCTGAGGGTACCGGTGGTGGAGACAAGTCAACTTTCCGTGTGTGTGTGTGCGCTATGCAAAGTAGGCGAGGAAAACGCAGGTGGTAGACAACAAGAATTTTTTTTTCTTTCGGAGAATAAATTGCGTCTAATGATGACACACGGTTCTGCGGTCTACGGCGGAAGTTGTCCATAAACAATGACAACAAGATCTGTATATCCCCCTTTGTTTCATAAAACCCGCGCCAAACTCATTTGAATATTTCAACTAAAGAAGGAAAAGATTCAAGATGTGACACTTACGAAGCCGTGCTTGTCCGAGATGTTGTTGGTCAATTTGAGTTTGTGGAAGGAGACGACTTTCTGCATCCACTGTTCACCCGTTGCCGGACTGTCTGGATGAATGTACATCCGTTTCGGCATCTCCGGATCCGCTTTGCCGGCAACCATCCAACGGCTTTTTAAAAAAGACAAATTGATATCAAGACAAATCTTTGGGTCAGAACGTGAGAAAACAAACCTGTTGTGGAATTTATATCGGTAGTCGTCTGCAGCCACAATGTCCAGCAAGAGAATGTACTTGGATTTCGGATCGAGTCCAGACACACGGAATTTCATTTGCGGAAACATTTGCCTAAATGTTTAAAAATACATACATTATAGACAGCGACTGATTTTCATGGGAATCAAACTACTGTACGAATAGAGGGGGAAGATTCTTTTGTTGTACCATACGAAACTGATGATCCTTGTAATCCCTTAGTGCTCTATCTTCTAACCTACCCTCATTCAAAGCTACTCGAAAAATCAGGCAAGCAGACTACCTATGCTGTTTCGAGTGGCAGAGGGGGACACACATTTCGTCCGTTATTGTATAGCCGGTGAAAAACATGTCAAAGCGCGTTTTGTTGGCCGCGACAAGACGGCCAACAAGAGGGGGGCCACCTTCAATAGACGCTGCAGAGAGAGAGAGAGACATCGCAACGGTGGCATCTGACAATAAAGAAGCGCACAGAGTTGCGAGCCAGGTACATAACAACAAAATGTTTAAAGCTCTCAAGTCGTATTTAGACGTGTATCTATATAAAGAGAAAAGAGCTTTCATCTATTTCTATGGCTGATAACAAATAGAAGAAGAGTATCTCTCTCATCTCATTCAATAAATGTCTCGCGGCTGTCTCATCGCATCTCCTTCCGGTCTGTCGGGTTTGGCTGCTTCTCGTCTCTCTGTGTACGTTTTTGTCTTGTTTGAATAGCCGCGCCGCCGCCTTCATCCAGTCGACTGTTATGTGCGTAGGTATAAGGTTTCTTGTGGCGGCGGCACCTCTTTTGTTTCCGATTTTCTTTTTTTGCTTTACAAAATAAAATTCCCCCCTTTTTTTTCGAATTGTTTGAATGTGACGGAACTGAAAATCGGCCAATCATTGAACGTCTCAACGAACGAATAGCAAACACGATGGCGCAGTACCGCGGACTCTGGGGCCTAAAACATTTTTTTGAAAAACCAACAACTCACCCGAGAAACTCTTTTTCTCTCGGCTCATTATGCCTCATTAGCCATGCAAATGGTCGAAGAGAAATGTTTCCTACTTGGAATGGGCAGAGAAACCCGAAAAAAAAAATCGAAGGAAACGTGCACAGAGCGTACCTCTTCTCTTTTTCACACCGTTGACCAGACACACACACAGGGCCCTTATTCTTTTCTCTCCCGGCTATTATTTCGACGTGTCTAACAAGCTCACGACCCCTTTGCTCGTGTACACCGTCTTGTGTGTGTGTGTGTGTGTCGCTTTGTTTCCGTTAAGGCTTAGCGCGGCTCCATTTCCTTTGATTTTTCCCTATCCCCTCCTCCACCCCGATATTTTTAAAAAAGATGTAATTTTCACGAACGATTTATCAGTGATCGATCACGATGCCAAAATTGCGGTTCTTACCTCAAAAAAAAAAAATGAAACCTAAATTTTTTTAAGTAAAAAAAAAAAACTTGTGGGGATACAATCAAATATTGATTTAGAGTATGTGGTGGTTGTCCGTGATTTAGCAGCCGGCGCAATTTTCTGTGCCACAAGAAACATGGAATTTGATAACATCGCACCATGGCAATGATTTATTTTTATTCACATCTACAGCAAGCCCTTTTCATGTCTGGGTTAAAAACAAAAAGAAGATCCAACAACCATTTGACCGGCGTGAATCGCGCGTGCGCCGACATCCACCCCACCCCCCGTGGATACGTTTCTTACAAGCGACAGTCCACTTCACAACGAGGAAAAATATGATTTTCTCAGTTACGAAAATACGACGACAGTTTCCTCTTTTTATTCGTCCCTTCAATCAAAATGGTTTTAAGTACGAACGAGATTTTTCATTGATAAAAACATGAAAATTCAAACATCATCTTTTTCGTGAATCATCCGAGTGTGTTTATACCCGTCATGGGCCATGTCCACAAATTTATTATGAAATGTTTTTTCGACTCTCTGACGATGTAGAAATGCGTAAAGGATTTCTCGAGTTTTCCCTCCTCCTCAAAAAAAGATTAACTTGGCAATGACTTGGCGAAAAAAGAAAACAAGTCAGATCTTTTATCGCATCGTCTATTTTCTCTACACACATCGCTTTGTTTCTTCTGTCCACTATTTACCGAAAAAAAAAAGGGAACAAGCCTACTACCTGACTCGGGGCATCTGGCTACTTTAAACGTATGTATCGAGTACATACGGGGCTAAAGGAAAACCCTCAATGGCGCCAGTCTTGGCCGTATTCTAAAAAAAAAACACACCCACTGGACATTGAGACACCTTATTTCCAGTGCCTCTCCCCTACACATCTGATTGCCCTGGTCCTTTTTAATATTTTTCATAGATACGACGATGTTAGTATTTATACCTACACCTACACCCAGAAAAGTCTATACTTATATATATCGAGCAAGACGAAGAGTCAGAAGGGACGAGGGGGATAGTCTTTACTGCACCCCCTCATGTCACTACAACTAGACGCTCCGTATAGGCCTAATTTCTTTTTCTCCCTTGGTTTCTTCCTGCGACCGATCCACCAGAGGCCTTCCGAGCTGTCGCGACTCGGGAGGGTGGGCTGGCGCCAGTCGCCATTTTTCTTTTTTTCCCCTTAAACATTATATGATATACAATATCTTTTTTTTTTTTTGGCTTGTTCACAGAGGGTGGGTTGTCGTTGATTCTCAGAGAAATTGATCTTTGCCTATTTGAAGCAATGATTTAACTTGCAAAACGCTAGAGGCAATTTAGCTATTGACCTATTGATGAATTATTCGATAGGAAATAACTCAAAGAAGGGGAGAAGAAAGAAAATCCCGTCGGGAGTGTTACAAAAAAAAAGCGAGAGCAGGAAATCCTCCCAATTTTCACCCCGCGTTCGTTTCGTGCCGACTCCTCCTCTTTAACACTTATCTCCCCATTTTCCATGTGTGTGTTTTCTCGAATGTAAAACATACAAGTACACGATAGCAGGTCAGGAATCTCTAGCAATGCTCGACACTGATACGCTAAAACGCTACGTCCTTAAACTAACGATTGAAATTCGAAAATTAATCATTCCCAATTTTTACCTGCCGGATTTGGTGATGACCATTTCGGTGCCGAGACCGTGGAATTTCTCCCACAAGTCTTTGGATTCGAGACTGACTTTGGGATCGTCGGTGACTCCGTCGTCTTCGACGGCGGGTAACGTACGGAGCGGCCGGAGGTGTTGGGCGGCGGCAGCGGCGGCGGCAGCGGCCGAGGCCAAAACGTCTTCGGCCGTGGTGTACGGATGAGGGAAACGGACTGAGGCCGGATGGGCGGCTAAAAGGGACGATGTTGCCGCATTGTAGGCCGACAATTGAGCCATGCTAACGCTAACTGGATTGGGTATTGAAGACGGGCCTATAGCTCCCGATCCAGCGGGAGAACTGGACGCCACAGCGGCCGAAGACGACGAAGAATTAGCGCTATTATTGTTGTTGTTGTTGGAACCGACAGCCGACGGGGGCGAATGGGCTCGCATGGCGGCGTGAGCGGCCGCAGCTGCGGCCAACGCGGCCACGGCTGCCGATTGAACGGAATTGCTGGAAGGAGGTGAGGTGAGTGCGTTGTTTCGATCGGCACTGTTGAACTGGTGGTGTTGTTGTTGAGATGCCGTCAAGAGAGAACTGACGCTGAAATCGGAAGGCCGACCACTAGTGCCACCACTACCGCCGCTGCTTCCATTGCCACCACTGCCGCCAGTCGTCTGATGCGAAAGGTGGTGATGATGATGCTGTTGCAACAGGAAAGGATGGAAAGCCATCTCGGATTGCGAGAACAGCTGATTGACTTGCTCTCCCTGTTCGAAACGCATTTGGAGCGCGAGGCTATGCAGCGTGCTGCTTTTCGCCTTCTTCTTTTGGATTGTGGTCGCAATAGTCACGGCAGTTGATCAATCCTGCACAAACTTGCAACCTTTTTTCTTAAAAACTCTAAAACACCACTATTTCGCAAGACACACACACGGAAAATTGAGCACTTTGGGGGAGGGTAAAATCACCAGCACTTTTAATTTTTGAAGACTAAATATAGTTCAATTCGTGAGAAAACAGTTCACTAGTTAACGATGCACCTCAATCACTGAATCGCACTACCACCAAAAATTGTAGAGAAAAAACTCGAAAATGATAGCCGCCTAGGATCAACGTTTGCTCGCCACGAGGCAAACTTGCCTCAGTCAATGTACAAGTCAACTAAAGACGACAGACCCATTCTCGAAATGGAAAAACGTGTCAAGTTTCAAACTGTCGTTTGTGTTTCGTGTAAAAGTTTTTCGACTTTGTGTAAACGTGTAAAATAAAACGGATGAAAACGTGTCGTTTAATGGCCACTGGTGTACGCGAGCAGCTAGCTCCACCACCATCAGAACAGCAACTGAGCCAGAGGCCAGTCCAACCAGCCAAGAGAGAGGCAGGCAAGGAGGTAGGGTGGGGAGGTAGAAGGTGTTGACTGTGTGGTGTGTGATGGTTGGTGATGGGCATCAGCACCCGACGGGAGAAAATAGGAGAAGAAGGAGGTGTGCAGAGGAGAGAAGGGAGGAAGGGTGTTGGATGTCCACACGGCCGTGAAGCACCACCAAGTGAAGCCCGGGCGCGCCGAAGCCGACACTAGCGCCGACACCGCTTTGGCGAGGGCTTTAATGTTGTACCAACGGAGATTGGTCGACCCATCGCGGCCACATCCAATCGCCTTCGTCCTCTTTTCGTCTTTCGCCACCTCCCCTCCCACCCACCTACAAAAAACACCTCCTCTTTTCTTCTTTTATTTTTCTACCCAACACCACCCACCGAAACAGAGGGGTGGCAAAATATAAATAAAAACGAAACAAAAAAAAAAATAATAAAAGACTCAAGTCCGGCAACGTTGTTGGAAACAGCACCAAAGTGTCCGCCGTTTGTGTGCGTGTGTGGGAGGGAAATGAAAATGGACGACGCTTCCAGTGTACTGGGTGGGCGATGGCGGGAGGAGTCGTCACATCGAAAGAGGGAAAAAAAATGGCCAAAAACAAAAATCAGGAGGAATTGAACGGCGGGGTGCTCAAATTCACGCACGACAAGCGCACCACCTTTTTATTTCCAAGCACAGCTTGAACTTGGTTATTGAATTTTTATTTGTTGTAATGTTTTTCTCTTTGTTTTCAAAAAAGAACGCCGCAGTTCTCTCATCTACTCATAAAACCGTGAACAACAAGACAACTCGAGTCAAACACTTGATGACCTTGGATATTTTTTCAAAAAAAAACTAATCGTCATCTTTTATTTTTTGCATTCTCGGACGACCTTGAACGATTTGGAGACGAATGTTGCAACTTGGAGGAAGGGTGACAAAAGAAAAAGTTTGTTTTCCTTTGTTTCCTTAATTATTCATTATTCAAATGTTTTGCACCTTGGACGTTTCGCGCCGAAATATTTTCGCGTTTTTCGCGCGCATGCGCTTCACACAAAAACAACAACGACAGCAGAAGCTGAAGGTCGCGGCGCGGATGGGCTAAAGGACCGGGTGTTTGAGCGACGACGACCGTCCAAGACTGGCGAAGACCGCCAGGCGCCGCTGCTCACAACCCAGGGTGGCTCGGGCGGACACGGACGAACAGAAACAGGCGTCTATGTGTCATCCCATAGCGGCGGCGTTGGCGATGGAGTGTCGTGTGACTTGCAGACGCCTCCCCTCCTCCCTTTTTTTTTCTTTTTTTTTTTCTTTTTCGGTCATCCCACGGGGGTCTCAATCGTGTCGACCAATAGGTTCCATAGTTGCCACATTTAGAGGCGGAGTCTGGGGCGGAGCCTTTGATTTTTGTTGGACCCTCCGTGCAGTCCCTTGAATCTAGTCGACACTCTACCGAGAGAGGGCCAGACAGTCGGACCGGATGCGAGTTGGCTACTTGTAAAGACCCCATTCGTGGCGCTAATTCACTCTCGCCTTCCTCGCAACGATTACTCGATTCGTCCGAAAAATAATTGATCTATCGCATCAGCTAAAGATCATTTATTACTGTTGTTGACTGATGATGTCTCTGCACCATCTACGAGAAATACGGATTGCCCGTTTGTACGTGGATTTCGTGTAGCAAGACGTCGGCCTTACGCCAGTCCGACTCGACGTGAAGATGAACTATTCGTTGGGTGCCAGGCCTCGATGAAAAACAAAAAAACTGGCAATGAATCACTCAACATGTCGCGCTCACGCGTGCTAGTATCCCTCTCGTTGTATTGAATAACAATCACTTTACACTATTGCAATTTTTTTTCAAAACACGTTATTGTGCGTACACATTTAAAGAAAATATATTTCGCCTTGAGATATTTTGAGATTTGAGTTGAGACGTAATCGAGCGGTCAATTTCGGCCCTGCCCACGGGTTCGCGTATTGATCCAGTCTTCCCCCCCCCCCCCCCGTCCATCTAGCAGACATACACACCCAGACTGGATAGTGGCAGGCCTTTATTCTTGTCTAAAAGAGACAGACCAATCTCTCTCGCTAAGATAAATACACAGACGAAGAGATGTTTTATTTTTCATGTTGCTATTTATTTTCACGTCAATCATAAATATAGATGGCGGTGATATATTACGGCAGGGTTGCATCATGTACACGCATGGTAGAACGTGAAGACGAACGGCAGTTAACATGGTTTCGTCACTGACACGAATCGATGATGAGTCCTATCGTACCTCCTTTTTTTCCTACGTTTATGCTGCACAATATGGAATCAATTCGCAATCAATGACCCTAAACATGGCCGCCAGGCACAATTCGATTGGCAAGCTTCAATCGATATAGATTAGCAGTGTCTTGTTTGATTCCACTCTTGCACGAACATGATGTAATCCAGCTCCTCGATTTAGACTATTACGTCAACTATAAGGCCATCTTATTTATATATATGTTTAGCCAAAATAGGACACGTCGGCTTTGCTACGAATTTTTTTTTGCGCCGTAGGCGGTTTACGTGACCTTCTCATATTGCATACAACGTACACAATAAATACGAAAGTGGCTCATCAAGAGAAACGCCGTTCGTCGTTTTCCGCACATTTGACGACTAACGACTGGGAGAAAAACATTTTTTCAATGTGAGTTTGTTAGTATTCCTTCTCAACCCTCTCTGGTATCATTTTTGAACCCCCCCCCCCCTCTTCAACATTGTCGATCTACTTTGTCTGTGGGGCTATACACACAGTCACAAACGAAAATATTACGACGATAGCTGTAAGGGGGAGGGGGACTTTGGGGGTAGTAGGGGTAGGAGAAAGTCTTTCTTTTTTCCCATTAGTTTTCATACCGGAAACGGTGCTGCTCCGATGGGTGCATATATATAGAGCTTGCAGCATGCAGCTAGCAAGACATTAGCATTTGAATAGCGACACGAGTATGACACACACATACGCCAAGCAAATGGCGTGATGGCTTCTTCTTTTTTGATTTGGTAAGAGCCCATCAGCAAGATCACCATCAAAGCCGACACATCCGACGGACACGAGAAGAGAACCAGAAATTAGCATCAATATAATATTAGACTTTGGTATGCGCGTATCTCTTCCGTGTCTCTATGACTTCCTTCCGTCCGGTAATGCACAGGCGACGACGCAGCAGAAAGCCGACGCCTTCATCTCGGACCCTCTTCGTCAATTGAAATAGAATTTTTTTTTTTTTTTTTTTTGGGGTGGGGGGGGAATGTGATTGCAGCATGGGCAAAGCAATGGATTTCTAAGCTCATTTGCCCAGAGGGTAAACGAAATAAAAGATGAGTGCATTGTCGACAAAGTCAATTGGCCTCTTCCATAACTTTGAAATCCGATCAGCGCCGGATTACACAGGCTCATTGGCTTTGATTAGGCTGACCACGAAAAAATAAAAATGACCGACATCATCGAAGGGAGAAAATGAAACTTGCATTTGAAAATCATCACTTGTATTTGAACAGATGGTCTCGACGCTGTTGCCAAGTTTCCACCTCTTTCTCTCCTGAATCGTTTTCTTTATCGAAAAACATGTAAATTTATAGGGAAAGAGAGGGTTGATGTTGGGGGGCCCCTCACTCCCACATTTCTTGATCTATCTAATGTAATAAATCGATACCTGTCTTTATTGTTTGTTGGTTGTTTTTTTTTTCTACCCCCTCCTTTTCAGTTTATCCATCAGTCGGCCTATCCCCCTTTTAGTCCAACAGATAAAAAAAAGAAAAAAAGGTGGAAATGCAGGAAGAGAGAGAGAGACGGATAACAAACATTTTCTTTCTCTCGTTTCTTTTCAGCGCTTCATTTTGCTTACCACCTCCCCTGGCCAAGACATTTCCATGAGAAAAATGAATTTCGTATCCTCGTGTGTTCGAGGGTGGTCGCGTCAATTGAAAACCAGCTGATGATAGTTTGCCCCAACACACAAAAAATATGCATCCACGTCTCATTATTGTCGCATTGATACACACATGTGAGACAATGCGAAGGTTAGACCCATCAACAGCAAATACAGACAAAGATTAATCCGATTGGTGCACCTCTTATCTCTCCCTCCGTACATCAGTCAATAGGCTTACGTGCTCTATATACGTTCCAGTTGAGGTAGGGGAACTATCAGCACATCGATAGTGAAGGCGCCGATGCTGAATTTTTTTTATACACCCCAAAGAAATAAAGGGTTTAGTTTAAATTAATTTCGTTTTATGGAATCATCGCAAATGCGTGTGTGGGGCCTTTTCTTTCACCTGCGGCAAAGAGGTATGCAGTAGCCGTGCGTTTAAAAAGGTCGAATGCTTTTCGTTCCGTTTCGCTCATTTCCCATAGAGATAAACATCGGAAGAAGATCCTTTCAGAGTTTCGCTGTGCCACCATGTCGTTCTATGGAGTGGCAACATGAAACGGAATCAAATTCTTCTCGATTTCTCGAAGACGAACACAAAAAACTATATACCTGCCTATACACATCTACTGATTTCCTTTAGCTGCTGCTGATGCGTACAGACCTTGTGTGTGTGTGTGTGTGTGTGTGCGTGTCGATTCGGCCGCGACGAAAGGTGAACCCGAGCTCCCAGGATTTACGACCTGCTGGCAGACGAGCAAGAGTCATGAATTCTTTTTAATGAGACACTCGTCTCGCACGTCTTTTTCTTCCCTCTTTCTTTTTGTTTTTATGTGCATGGTCGCATCTATATACGTGTATAGGGGACCTCGCTATATATTTTACATGGCCTCAGCCCCCCTTCTAACTGTGTAGAAGGGGAAGAACAATGTACACCCAGTTTTGGGCATGTATAGGCGGATGGTGATGCAACAACGATCCCACCAGGTGTGCAATCGATTGCAAATCGTTCATATTTTTTTAAATTTCACAATGACGATGTGATGAGTAAATTTTTTCTAAACATTTGATTGAAATAGACCGGCCGGCCTAGATTTTGAGAAGGGAAAAAAAAAAGGGAAGGGCCGCAGCATCAGCACAACGAATTTCCTAGACTGCTCCTCCTTCTCGTTGTGAGGGAGAGACAGTCTTATCACATCTCGGCATCGCTCTCTTCTTTTTTTATTTTCTCTGCTTCTTTTAGAATTTTTTCGCAAAAAGAAAGAAAGAAAAAAAAATACTTGGGATAAATGCTCTTATGTAAATGTCTATGGGCTTTTCTAGTGCGCCAACTGAAACTGCTTTTCTTCCAAAATGTATCAAACTTTTTCAGCCAGAAAAAGTGGGAGGGATCATTCGTGAAATGAAAGAGGAAAAGGAGGAGATTTTCTTGAGAGTGTGTCCGGCCACTTCAACAAATCTATACACACACACAGAGTAGTAAGTAAAAGTCTATAAGCGCACACACAAAAAGGGAACAGGCCTTTATCAACAATTGAAGTTGTATAGTGGGTTATACAACAATACATTGATGAAAATAATGGGATTGTCTGTGAATTGCATTTCTCTTTTTTTTTAAATGTATAGACAGCATTGAAAAAAAAGGACATGTTCAATGGCATCCTGTGCGCATCACCAAAGGCCGTCTCTCTCAATTCTACACGCTATTGATATAACTGAGTTGATAATGGCCGAGTTCTTGAGGCCCCTCGTTTCCTATATAAAATAAGGGGGGATGCAGCTCTGTGGGCATGTCCTACTGATTTATTCACATCAAAGAAGACGACGAGCGAGTTTATAGCCGCCGTCCACATACATATATCTATCAACTTTGTACACACACACACACACCGCAGCCATCAGAATAGGATATATAGAAGAGCGAATGTATAATTGCTAATCGGATTATCCGGCGATTTTCATCCCCCGTCTGTAGCTCCGTTCTTTTCCGCGTCTCTCTTCCACCTCATGTTCGACATCACCGACCTTTCTCACCCATTCTCTTTTTTTTTTCTTGAAAAATAACAATCAGCTGACGGTGTCTTGGTAATTAAAAGATACCAGTTTCTATTTGAGACGTTTCATTTGATGCAACTGCCCTTGTGATTTTTTTCTCAGCAGCAATGAAATCCTTTTATTTTTTATTTATGTACTTTAAATGGTGGAGTGGCTGATAGAGAGGGCCGGTCTTGTCCGCTTCCCTTTTTACTCGTGCGCTAATTGAGGTGCTCGTTAGCAAGGAGGAATCATGTGTGTGTGAACTGCTCTGCCCCATCGTTTCCCTTTTTGTTTTGTTTGGTGGAATGAAGAAAACACAATCATCTGTTTGAACGAAAGACGCCGCCGTCCGTCGCCGTTATACGCAAGACAAAAAAATGCTCCCTACGGCCAAACGCCCTCAGGATTTCAAGTCGGAATTTTGGACGGCCTGGATCTCAATTCATTATGAAGCTTTCGATTTTTTATTTATTATACAGAGACACACACACAAAAAAAAGGAAGGACGAACTTTGAATCATCAACCACCTTTTTTTAAAATTTTTTTTTTTTTATATCTGTTCATTAGTTTTGTGTTGGGCGGCCATTTCCTCCCCCAAATGATTCGGTCACTTTTCATTTCCAGATGACGTCACGTACTGTCGAAAGTAAAAAGAAACGGACCCTTATTTGTCCGTCTCGTTTTCTTTGAGGCTTGTTAGACGCCCAAGCAGATAATAACGACGTCCAATCACGCGTCCCAAGCTGCTGTTCTGGAGGCATATTTCCCAGCTCTACGCAACACACGACATTTCCATGTCCATTTGCAGACATTTCATTTTTCTCCTTTGGTTTTTTGATTGCCTCGAAAGGGAATAAACCCGAAATGATTCAAGGCTGGTAACAATTGCAAAACGAAAAAAAAACTAGGAGAAATTGTTTTCAGGCACGTGATGGAGGATGAAAAGTGCGTGCACAAGAAGAAGAAATCTAGCGACGTCCGCACCAAAGAAAGAAACGGATGATGCTGGAAGAGGGGCGGCAAAACAGAGCAAATGGGAAGGGCGTTGCCCATGGCAGCCAGCACCAGATGGATGTAGAGATCTTTTTCTTTCCAAAAAGAAGACGCTTCAAGTCAGTCGATTTTCATATAGCAATTTAAAAAAAACATTCGCCTGTCGTGTGTCACTCGTTTTGAATCTATAGCGCTGCAATGAACACGTAGATACAATGTGTACATAGATACTAGTCGAAAGTTGACAAAAAAAGAGTTGCGAGGCACAAACATGATCGTCTCGTGACACGCAATTCCCCTTTACAAGATTGAGAGAAAAAAAAAAAGAAGGGAAGAACCGTTGATGGCCGAGGCAGATCAAAGTATTGATCGCACCAAGGGCCGTGCGGCCAACTTGATGCCCACACACACATGAAAACGAAAAGAGGCGGCGTCACTTGCGTTCAATGTCTTCTCTACATATCTAGGAACACTTGAAAATAGAGAGACGGCCATCTTTGTTTTTTTTTGGGGGGGGCTTATTACTTTTTTTTGTCCGTCGTGCGGTGCTGGAATGTCGTGAATGCCACGACCCGTCAACACACACTCCGATACGGCCGCGTGATAAACCCCTTCGTTTTCTTTTCTCGCCCGAACCCAAAACAAACAACAACCACATGAAAAAGAAAAGAGTTGTTGGGTTTCCTTCTTTGCCGCGTTGTATATACGTGCGCACGAAGGGGGGTTGCGCCCGCCCGGCTGGCGGCTTCAGCCCAGCATGCAGTCCATTTTGGCCGTCAGCAAGGAAAAAAAAACAAACAAACGGTGCGGACATTATCGGATAGTATTTTTTTATATATTTCCCCGTTGGCCGTGTGTGTGTGTGGGAGGTCATTGAATTTATAAGATCGAGGTGACAGCTTCATGTGCAAGGGCCAACGTCTTCGTGATGGACGATTGTTACATAAACGCGGAAGATATTCAATCGTCATAGAGAACAATCTATCGATAGACTTGTGCATTGGCTCTCTGATGAAAACGGCAAACCAGCCCGGCCCCACCTGACGAACGGAGAAAATTGGTGGGTGGTCGCAACGGCTCTCACATTTTGTTTCTTTTTCCATTCAAACCAAAAAGAAAACGGTTGTTGTTTAACTACGCTCGTCTTCGTCCCTCAATGGCAGCCAAAATTCTCTTATGACCGCGCCTCAGGTCATCATTCTCTTTGCGGACCGAGTCAAAATACACAACATCTTCTTCCTGCATTTTCCGGGCCTTATGCCGGAGCGTGTCTGTGTGTGTAACGTGCAAACATTGATATTATTATGAATGAGCCATCTCCTTTGCTCCTCCTACTCATCGCATCACTTATCGGAGGGGATTTGCATTGCCCATCTCCTGTTTGTGTATATAGATGGATACGTTAAAGCTGCAGTTTGCCGTGGCAAAAACGCATAGACAAAGGCATCAAAGATACAAGTAGTTTGTTGAGTGTATAACAGAGACGTGTGTGTGTGTGTGTGTGCAGACGAGTAAAGTGAGAGGAGGTTTATGAATAGATAAGAAGTTGTAAGGAGGGGATATGTTGTGTTGTTTGAAGGATTCTTTTTGAAACTTGTAATGTCTAGGCTGACATTCCTTTGATGTCTTCATGATGATGGACGAATGCAACGATACTACCCCCCTGTATGTATGGTAGTCACAAAGAGAGGGAGAACAAAACACACACACACAAAAGTTTTCTTTTTCCATAAAGAGGAGGTGGGCATGTGTGCCTCCTAACCTAAAAGATGTTCCAAACACGCCCTTTTTCCCCCCAGAAGTAACATTTTTTTTTTTTTCTTGTTCCCCCTTGGAAAAAAAGATATATCATCGTATGCATATATGACTGTATAGATTTCGGTGTAGGGACTATATGGGATAACCTCCTTCCCCTGAAATTCGTTGTTGTCTTTAAAGATAACTGACCACCAATGATGAAAATGGCCCCCCCCCCCTACCTATTACACACACGGGTCAATCATCTTACAAATGAATATTCAGACAGTTTTTTTTGTTGGGGGGCTCTATTAACAAGATCTCCTTTGCTACGTACATGAAACGGAACCATTTAGCCAGTCAATATATTTTCCAAGGAGCCCACCTCTGTGGCTGGGCAAACCAGTGGGGCCGATGTTATACTTATACTGTTACTTGCACAGAATAGAGTTACTAACGAACGTTGTATCAGTGCCGGGAGGACGAGAGGGGGAGCTTCAATGTCAACAGACCGGGTGAAAACGGTTGAGCGTGTCGTCGTGAATTCTCAATGAAAATAACGAGACCCTCCCGGTTCTCATCTCCCCACTGAAAAAAAAAAAAACGTGAATCTTCTCCCTTGTTCTTCTTCTGCATCAATCACCACAAGTTTTCACTTGGTGATTGAACCCCCTCCCTTTTTCGCATCTATTTTAATTCCATTTACTTTTTTTTTTGTCGGGTTATCTTGTCACTTGATCTACGTAAGGCTCTGGGAACACGGATGACGTGCCACCGATTCGATTTAGGGAATTCGTTTTTTTTTTTAAGTCCTGCTAAAATTTTCGTTGTTGTCCCCCCTAACTGATTTTTTTCTTTTCTTCTTCCCCGTCTTGTTATAAAAGTTTGGCGTTTGTAGACCTCCCTGAAAAAAAGGGGGGAGGTAAACAACCCGCTAACAAGGCAAAAGATAAATCTGTGTGTGTCACGTTCTTTTTTTTTTCTTTTTCAAGGGGGGCTTTTTGCTATCGAGAAGAAGGAAACAAGCAAGAGAACAAGCAGCAAACAATCGGGATCGGACATCTGAGGTTCTTTTTTTGTGTGTGTTAAAGCAGGGCTTCTACTTTTCTTATCTTCTTCTTCTTCTCCCAGTGTGACACACACGCAATAACACACCAAAAAAAAAAAAAAACTTTTCCCCCTTTTTCGTGTGTAGGAAGAGAAAAGAGTTTACACAACACACAGAGAGAGAGAGGGAAATATATCGTAATGAACGCGGGGAAGGTATTCACCGCAAAGTTGTGTGGTCCCCACCGGTAATAGACCACACACACAAAAAAAAAAAAGAAGAAAAGGAAAATAAAAGAAGAATAGTGCAGGTATAGATTGTGGAGAAGGAAGAGATCGATAGTTTGTGATTAGCACCACGCACGTTAACACCCCGCTAAATTCGAATAGATGAAACAACACCAACTGTTTTATTTTTAAGGAAAACTTTTGAACGTTTGGAAGTTTGAAATGCGAATCAAAATTTTTAAAAAGAGGTTTTTTGATATCAATACATCTGATAGAGGAATGTTTATATATTCATCTGTTCTTATCTCTTTTAGATAAACATACCTCCGCGTGCTGGTAGACGAGAGGGGGCATCGATGAAGAGGGAATGAGTGATTAAATTGATGATGATAGAAAGAAAGGCAGTAGAAAATACATACCTTTACTATTTATTTATTTATATTTATATTTTTTTTTTCTTTACCGTGTCTCATCGCCTCCGCCCACCTTCCGGGGTTCCTTCCATTTACTCCTCCTCTCCGCGTCTGCCTCCCTTTTTTTTTCTTTTTTTTTCTTTCGCTGTGTCTCTGTTTGCAGTGTTTACCACTGTATTAACAGAAACAACCGTCTCCACCCCCTCAAAACTCTGATAATGGATGAGCCTCCGTCTTGTGTTTTACCCTCCGCCTCCCAGTTATTCCGTCCAAGAACTCTTGTTTTCTTCTTCTTTTTTTTTATCTCTGTCAGCTATACAACACAAATTGTCCAGGCTTCATTTTTAGTTTTCTTTTACTGCTTATCCGGATATTCTTGAACAAGAAAAAAGATGAAATGAGATTTTCTTCTTGTTACCTTTTTTTTTTCCTCTGATGTCCGAGACGCGTCTCCGGAACAACGGCGCCGCCGGCCAGTTCATTTTTTTTTTTTTTTTTTTAAAAAAAAGAAAAAAAATAGTTTTTATATATCCCCATCACGTTATCGATCAGCAGTTCTATCATCCCCTCCCCCCCCCCTTATATCCCCCCCTACCAAACAGGAGGAACCACATTCATCCCCTCTTTTTTTTTTTTTTGATTGTCTGGTGAACTGCTGCCCTGAATTTTTATAATAGAAGAGAACACACGGGACCCGATCCCTCGTTGTATGTAACACTCACCGCTCTAGGAGGAAGAATCATCAAGACACATTATTCTTCTCTTCTTTTTTTTTTTTTTTTTTAGATTTCCAAACGAATCCGGTTTGCCTGATCATCAGATGGCGCCGCCGCCGAAAAGGGGGATGATTTTTTTTTTCTTTCTTTTCTTGTATATATCAATCGATTAGTCGACCGAGATAAAGAAACTTGAAAGTAGAGGGGAAAAAGAAAATTTTTTATATCAATCGTAAGGGGGGGCTACAGTTGCGGCGGCGCTTCTATTTTTTCTTTATATCATTTCGTACGCGATAAAAAAGAAAATGACGGCGGATGATGACGATCATTCCGCCTTCCCTCCGCATCGTGATTTCCCTTCGTCTCATATTTTCCTTCTTTTTTGAATTCTCATTGGTTCCGTCGGCGTACACACGAAATATAAAAAAAATCTCATCGAAATAGTGCGCGCAGAGGGGCAAAAAAAAAAAAAAAAAGAGAGAAGAGAAATATCTCTTCTAAACACACACACGCATATACGGAGTGGTGAGGTTCTATCAGCAGGTTGTCCAGGCAACCGACGGGCGGTCCACTCGTTGATGACGGCGGCGGCGGCGACCAAGGCCAAGGCAAACTATTTTCTTATAACCCGAAGAAAATATTATTTTTGTATTTTTTTTTTTTTTTAGTGTGTGTGTGTATAAAAAAGGGGTCGTGGTGTGTCTTCAATATAAAAAAAGAAAGGGGGATGGCAGAGATATTATACACACGCCGAGAATATTTTTAGAGAAGGGAATATGAATAGATGCGGATGAAAAGGAGGAGGCATCAATGAGGGTTTTCATATAGAAGAGCGAATGGATTTTTTTTTTTTCCATCCGCTGAGACGTGAGGCGGCGGCCGTGTTGGTGGGCGCCCACCCCTCCATTTTTTGTTGTTGGCTTTTTCTTTTTCCCTATGTAGGAAAAAATAAAAAAGGACCGCAGCCGCCGACCAATGTGATGGCAGCAAAGGCCTGGATGGTGTCAATGAGACCATCGTCGCCTATTGGTCGGATTCCCCTCTTATCCAAAAGTCCTCGTGTTGTTGGCTATGGGCGTTGGACCATTCCACATTGTGTCCTACCCCCTCGGCAAACATTTCTCTTCCAGTCGTTCGGGAATCAGCAGCCGGTCCATTCTCTTCGCAATCGATAAAGTAGATATATTATTTTATTATTTTTTTCTTTAAAATCCAATTTTTCTTTTGGCTTTTGAAAACTGGCAGCAACGGGGGCCACGATCTGGCGTGACTCTTGGGGTTTTCCTCACGAAAGAAAAGCCGCAAAGGGACTGCCGACACGCCACAATAGAATTGACAACAACAAAAATAATCAACAATAACACAAACTGGCTCTTTTTTTTTTTTATTTGCCGTTCATCATCATTAGTAAAGAAAGAAAAACAAAACAATCGGAGAAAAAGACATTAGGAAATGATGTGAAAATGGAAAACCGGCTGTCTGATCTGCAGGCGACGTGATTACAGCGACTGGAACGCGAAAAAAAAAGAAAAGAAAGAAAACTGATGGAGTGAAACAAAAAGAAAGACATCTATTTCAAAATGCCGACAAACACACACACACACTGACCGCATTGATTACTCGTCGCTATCATTTGCATATACATTTTCTTGATGTGTGTCTGACCATTCACCATTTCTTCTTCGATTTGTGTATCACATTTCTTAAACGTGCAAACTTTGGACCAAAACGTCCACGACGTTCAAAACTCGGCCAAATAGAAACATCGATCCAGCGGATGTGTATGACGCCACAGGGCCACACCGCCATCTAAATGGTCGGGGGGCAGCTAAAACAATTTGGCCGGACCAAGAAAATCACGTTGAACGATGGGCTGGCGTCATCCTGATCGCATCAGCAACGGTCGATTTCCCCAACGTCGTCGAGACGAGGTTTCGGATTTTGAATTTGTTTTTATTTTGGAACGAGACTTATTACGTGATGTGACATTCTCTAGTTTTCCTGGGCCGCTCATTTCACAGCAAGTGCCCCCAGTTCTTCGATTGTTACACGCTCCCATACGTGTCGTACATAATAAGGCTTTGCTGTTTTTGTTTTGTTTTCACCCTTTTTCTTCTTTCATATAAGAGCTAATTATAAGGAAATTCTACCCAATCCTGTTTGGGGAATCCCTACACTTGCACGTCAGCAACGGACTTTTCCATAACATATTTTCTTTCACACTCTTAGTTGTAATTGAATTCATCTTTCTTCCTATCAATTGATCCATTTCAAAAACGAATTTCGCATATTTCGTGTTGCTAAAAGGTGTCTTTATTCCACCTCTTTGCCCTTCATTATCACCAAAGCTAACCCCCCCTCCCCTCCTTTAAACTAAGAAAACAAAAGAAGGTGTGCGTGTAGGTAAGCTCACACCCCGAGAGGCCGCCTTCATTGCACCGTGTGGTAGTTGGACGTGTCCATAAACAAGCGGTTGAGGTGCGCGCGAACGGTGTGCCCCGCCAGACGACAGAAAACAAAACAAAAAATAAAGGGCGAGCCGCAAACAAACGTAACTTACCTCTTTTTATATACGTTCACGAATATAACGACAGAGAGCGCGCAACAGCACGGATGATGGGAGCGTGATTAGAAGCGCGGTCGAGTGTGTGGCACAGCGGCGGCTCTCTCTCTCCCTCTATGTCTAATATAATGTTGCATAATAGACGGTGGAAATGAGAGGCGCTGCCTTTGCCGCCGCCGTTGCACAAAAGAAAAAAAAAAAAAAAAAAAAAACTCAACTCAACCAGCGAAAAATAAAAAACCACACACACCAATTTTCCGTGGCATCGCGCCGCCGCCACCAAAAGTGAACTCAAAGTGTTACCTACACCGCTCGGCTTTTTTTTTTTTTTTTAGCCCTTTAGTTTCTTATTCGAGTCAGAAAGAGGTGGGTAATGTGTCTAACAAAACAATAGTATTTTTTTTTTACCCTTTATTTTTTTCTTACATGGCGTTAAAATGGGCCTTAGTTTTTTTTAAAAATACATTTCTCATCGTTTGAAAGAAAATATAAGGTGGGCCTTTTTTTTTTGGCTACTACCGACGCTCGCCCCCCTCCTCCCCAGTCTTACGTGTAATTTTTACATTGCTATATTCGACGAGTATATCTATACACAGACCGTAACAAGCATGGCCCGACACTTAACAGGCGTCATTTCGGCTGCGGTTGGTGTCGTTTGCAACTTGATGTGGGCGTGGCAAGCAAAAGCCCCTCTTTTTTCAAAGTCGGGTAAGTTTAATTTGCATGACAAAAGACAGTTATGTTGAGCTTGGTTGCTGCTTGAAATTACAGTTTTCTGATTTAAAAATGATTAGCGACGTTTGCCAGAGATTCGTTCAATTTTTTGCATCGAATTTTGTTCGTGTTGCGTACGAACAGACGGAACAAAAAAAAAAAAAAAAAAAAGCCGAAACGGGAAATGAGCCGCTTTTTGGGAAAGAGCGTCCATCATGGAGAGGCGCATCAGCTATTAGGGCCAACAACCACACGCAATGAGAATGAAAAGAGAGTCGGCCTTTTCACTCTGAATTGTCGGTTCCTTTTGATATACCTATGCTAATGAGACTCTCTCTCTCTCTCTCTCTCTGATTTCTTGTCTATTTATTCTCATTCTTGTCTATTTTTTTTTCCCCTCATTTATTTGTTGCTTTAACTCGGCAGCGTCTGTTGTGGAGATGGCCGAGGAAAAAGAGAAGAAAACGAGTCGACCTCCTGTGAAAATGGTGGGCGCGTTAAAAAGGCGGCGGTCGTTGAGGGGCTCGCGCGCGCGTGATTTAATATGGGCATCGCCGCCGTGACGTGTGCAAACAATCGGGGGGACGCAAAAGGCCTCAACCATTTCGAAAAAAAAAAAAAAAAAATAAGGGATTTTTATGAGTCAGATAGACGTAGAGAGAGACGCTTTCAGCATCTTTTACAAACACTGTAAATAACCAGCCAGCCCCGGCCAACCCCGCCTCCTTATGCTATCATCGTCATCGAGAGACAAAGGAGAGAGAGAGAGACGAGCCAGTGTGGAATGTTGTCGGATATATGAAATAAATACCACCACACTTTCTTCTTTTGTTTTTTTTTTGTTTTTGTTTTGTTTAGTTTTGGCGGTTGCATCTAATAGAAAAAAACAGGCAACATCGGGATTTAGGAATCAAACCCAGCCTCTCCCCCCTGCGAGAAAGGCCCTGAGAAATTATGGCTCAGCAAGAGTGACATTTATCGACGTTTAAAAAAGAACAAACAAAAAACTGAATGGAAATGAATGTTTTAGAGATTCGATGGCAGAGTATGTGAGCTCGTGTCGGCGTGTTGAAATGATTGTCTCGTTATATTCGTTTGCACTTGTGTGGCCAACATTCAGACCTGTCCGCCATCTTTCCCCCTACCAACTGTGTGTAATAGAGCGCGTGTATAGGGCCCGCCATTAACGCCAGCCGATTGAATGTTTCTTCAACATTTCCGTGTGTGTGTGTGTGCGGACAATTCTAAAAACGAGTGCTAGTTTGCCACCCAAAACTGATCATCACACACACACTCGTCATCATGGAGGGGAAAAACAAATTCTAAAGTCATCCGTCTCTTTCAATCTCTTCCAGCCAAATACACCCATCAACCGTGGCCCACTCTGCACACATTGAAGGTAAGCCACCATTTTTCCCACTTTTTCTTTTCGCTTTTCGAGAGGAAATTCAATTTCGATTGACCAACGGTCATCGGCCCCCCTCCCATCGTTTTTCAGTTTTTAAACAACGTTGATCTCTCGCATTTCTATTTCAATTGTGTATCGAAAAAGAGCAGACAAAATGTATCGGCCATTGTGTATTGGTTATGTATCCCCCCACGAACCATGTTTATACGCATTAGACGATCGTAGACAGACCTTTATAGACATATCGGACAATAACTGGACAGTAGAGAGAGAGAGAGCGAGGCCCATTACCGACGCCCATCCGTCTCTCCCCTCCGGCTGGCACGACGGAGATGTCGATTGTCCAGCCAAGCGTCTCAAAGGGCCCATTACTTCCAGTACGCAAGCCAACATTTTCTCAAAACGTATCGTTAGAATTGAGCGAGGGCTTTTTTTTCCCCATTGTTACACGAACAAATATAAGAGGGAAATGTTTTAAAGATCAGCTCTGAATTTTTATTTCGTTAGTTTTCATGTTAAACGCAGTTTAACCTTTTTCCAGGGGGTGGGATAAAGCTGCACACCTTGTTTTATAATGGATATCAAATCAGGGCTTTTTTTTTATTATTCCTTTAAATGTCAACACAAATCCTCCTTTTTTTGTTAAGTTGACGCTCTGCGATTTGCATCTTTGAGATGCCACTGCGATTCAACTTTTTGATTCTTTCATGAGGATTTTGGAAACGATGGATATTTATTCATACGCCTCTTGAAGTTTGCCCTGTTTTTAACCTGTTGTCGACTAACTGCCCGTTTTCTAGAGCATTTCCAAATCGAGTTGCTTTTCCCTTTTTTTTTTTTTTTTTTTTTTATGTATCGCGTAATCTCGTGCGCCATTGAAACTTTGATGGCACAACGTTAGTTTTTTTAATTTGTACGCAGACTCCGAGTGTTTTTACCTGTGGTATTGGCCGTTGTTTAAACCTTGCGCATCATTTTTTTTACGAAAAAGAAAAAAAAAAAAGACCGGAAACGTCCAAGGAGCTCATGTAGGCTAAACTGTCCACGTCCTCATATTTTGTGAGACGACAGTTTGGCTTGCAATAAAATTCGTTGGCCGTTTAACACACAATTTATGCACGAATGGTGCTGAAATGTTGACCAGTTTCCACCGTTAAAAGCTTCGAATAGATTCTTGAGGAAAGGGGGGGGGGGAAGAATTCAATAAAACAAACAAGAAAAAGAGATCATTAACGAGGCCACCAGGGGGTGGGCCCCATTGTCTAGAGTGTCTGTGTGTTTTTCTCATCCCTCCGCTTTGCACTGCCCGTGAGGCCATCACCACCTTTTTAGTATGGCCCCCCCCTCCTTTTCTTTTTCAAAAGTGTCTGTGTGTTTTAGGTGTACCTTTCTTTCTTGTCTTACTTTCGGAAGGTCAAGTAGGGCTGGAATTCGGGGCTGAGGACCCAACCGAGTCCGTAAATAATCGAGTCAAAAAAAAAAAAAAAAAAAAGAAGAGAGCCAGTCAAGTCAAATATATATATATATATCCCCAAAGTTTTGAGCAGTAAGTCAGAAGGGACGGGGGTCGCGCGCCCCGATTCTATTAGACATGGAAATCTTCAGTTTGGAAAAGTAACTTATTCGACAAGAGAAGAAGAAGAGGGGGAGGGCTAGGAGTCGACCCCCTGCTGGAGTTGCTGAAGAGGACAGGCGCCGGCCACATAGTTCCGTCTCTTCTCCTTTCTTTCTTATAGGATTTAATAATAATAATAATAATAATAAAAAAAGCGCAGATTAAATGTCCGCAAAGATCCTAATCGATGCAATTTCTCGTATAATACCTCAACACGCATCTTCCGTGCAATGGTCCCTTTTAAAATCCAGAGATTATTGAATTCTTATTCAATTTTTGAGCTTTACAAACGTTGAGGTTCCTCTTGTAGGGCATACACAAAACATGCATAATTCAAAGCGAACACGGCTGACGTGGAAGTGGTAGCTTATAGAAACTGAGACGAGAGGAGTTGCAATCGAAAAATGCCCAACACGGCGGGGACGCAGGCCTTCTCAACATTCACCGCAGCAGCCCCCCCTTCTTTTTCGTTTTGTTTGTTTTCTACCTTTTTTTTTGTCTATTTATTTATGCGATTGGGAGAGAGAGAAGCGGAATATAATTTTCTAGGCCGTTCTACTGTTTGGTTATATGTTAAGGAGGCAGGAGGAGGCCAGGATGCGTGGCTCTCGCACCTTGGAGGCGTCAAGACGTGGCTCACGTGGCATTTTCAATCAACGTACCAACACAAAAAATTTCTTTCTTTCTTCCCCCAACCACGTAGAGAGACAAAAACGAATCAACCATTTCTGACGTGGCGTTTCTATTTGTTTTTTGTTTTTCCCCTTCGCATGTAATAAGCTTTCCCTCCATCGCCACTACATAACTCAACTTTTACTTCGTTCTTTGCCCCATTTTGTTTTTTTTTTCTTTCCTCCGTCTTATTCCAGGGGGTCGTCTTTCTACCATCGATATGTGTTGGCTAAAAAAAAAGTACAGGTGAGCGGGGGGATGATTGCCTCTTTTACATGTGGGCCTCACCGTTTTGCTGCTCGTACGCAAACATCACAAACGACAGGCTATACAAAAGGCAACATTTTTGAATAATTCAAAGAGGAGGGAAGCGAAAGGGCATAATGAAGAAGCGCACAACACCCGGGGACGCTGCTTTTTGAATCCCAGATATGACACGCATTCTCTTCCCGCTGCTCTTGTCAAATTTCATTTTTTCTTTTCTTCTTTTATTGATAGAAAGAAAAAAAAAGAAACTTGTTGAAGCTTTATTTCTGGTGAATATGTGATTATATCGAACGCTAGAGATTAGACGCTGAGGAAAAGAAATCTTTATAAGAAGAAGCTCGTCAATCTCAAATCCCCCCCCCCCCCTTCTAAAAAAAGAAGAGACTGGCGCAGCACACGCCCGAAAATAAAAATAAAAAGCCGAGCAACAGCAGCCACGGATTCTTTCGTCTCCTTATTATTTCTAATTCTCTTTCCCCCTCTCTTTTTTTTTTTTTAATATCTTTTACAACTTTATATAGTACCTAATCATATAAATTTTCTATTTACAACCATTCCATCTTGATATCCCTATGGTATTTTCTCTCTCTCTCTCACTTCTTAATAAATAAAAATGGAATGAAAAGAGAGTATTGATGTCTATGACGAAGACGACACACTGTAATAATAAAAACACCTGAGCAATTAACATAGAACCGCGGTTAGAGCAGAGAGCAATCAAAGCGCCAGCTAGAGAGAGAGAAGCTGATTGCATTTATACATATGTATATGAGGAAACGAGACTAGAGAGAACAAGCTTTATCCATTTGCAAGCTGCTCTGAACGAAACGTCTTTCTGTGCAACACGATGGTAATAACGTCTGCCTTTTCAGATGGATCAATTCATATTTATCCCCTTCTTTCTTTATTTTAAGAGAACAAAAAAATAATGAAGCAGATTGGATTTTGTGATGAAGCGATAGACACAACACAACGGCGACTGACTTCTCGTCTAGCGATGTCAAAAGAACCAGCCGATGGCATTGACTTGGGGAAGGGGGGATTTTGGACAGAGGAAAACCAACAAGAATTGGCTTCATTTTTGGCCACTCGTTGGTGACAATCTGACGACTTGTGAATAAAGATAAAAAGAGATCTTTTTAAAGACGAAGTGAATAGCGGCAGCCGAGAATCGCCTGATAGCGCCAACTAAATGCCATGTGTAAAAAATGCAGTTTAAAAAAGAACCAAAAGGAAAAACAATAACATCAAAGTAGCTGTGTGTTCTACCTGACATTGGCGCCAGACAGAGACCTTGCGAGGCGCAAAAAAAAAAAACCTTTCCGTACAATGTGTAGGTAGCACACATGACACGGTGTGTTGGCTATCTCGTCTCTATCTGTACGTAGACTTTATTTCGATCTACATGCACTCGTTTTCACCGTGCGCTCTATCCGCTTTCTCGTATTGGCTCCACGTCGGATTTGGCTGGCCCGTCCTCTGATGGCCCCAAAGAGTCAACTCTTGTGGCCACGTCAAAAATTGTGTACGGATGCTGCTGCTGCTGCTATTTTTCAGCTCTCGAAAAAAAAAGAGCGAGGGGAGGCATGTTTTAACTTAATAATTTTAGAGGACAACAGTTTCTACTGGGCAAGAGACCCACCGCAGTGGCGAGACGATAACGAGCGCGAATCCACCCCCGAAAATGTTTCATTTTTCTCTGTCGTCCTTTTTTTTTTTTTTTTTTTTTTTTAAACAAATAAACCGTGCGCCCACTAAAAAAGGAGAACAGGACGCGCAAAATGGCAAAACCCTTGATTACCACATGGCTGCTAGCAGCACACACCTTTGATCATCATTTTGTTTCGTCCATTATTAAGCAATTTTCAAAGGAAGAATTCTTTTTTTTTTTTTTTTTTTTTTTTTGAAAAAAAGGTGAAATCACCACGTCCACCAGCCACAAGAAAAAAGAGGCGAGTGGAACGCACACAGGCCTTTTTTCTCTACTAAATACGTCTAGCGATTAAAAATCGATTACGCGCTCATCTGACTTTTTCGAGTTTCGGAGCTGTCAGCTGTTGAACGTTGGTACCTTTTGATTATTACTTCTTCTCTGTTTGTTTCTTTTTTGGTGTGCAATCATCAAAGAGGCCCATAAGGAGTCGCAGGAATTCGAGCGTGTTATGTAGGCCGAAAAAAAAAATGCGGCGTCGCCGTGGTGAATGCGATTTCTAATTGAATCTTCTCGCCGATATTTATGTGTGTGTCTCTATATACGACGGGCCCAGCATGAATAGAGACGGACCCCGAAAAAAAAAAAAAAAAAAAAAAAAAAGTCATCGACGACGTAGTGGTTAAACGTATAGAAAAAGAGACTGACGGCGCTGGTGTGCGGCCACCCACGACGGACCTCCAAAACGCTAAAGCGAAAAAAAAATAAAAAAAAAGAATAATAATAATAAAAAAGAAAGAAACACACACAGCAAAGAAGAGGAAAATGTTGTGCTAGTGAGCAATGGCGTCTAGGCAAGAGAACGCGGGGCTGCACAAACTGATTGCAGCTCGAGAAAGAAGAAAAACATATACAATTCTGTTGCATGCTCTTTTCTACCTCCTCCTTCTTTTCGTTGAAATTGTTCGAGGACGACGAACTCTCTCGTCAGCTCTTTTTTAAACCTACCTAGGCGGCTGCTGTTATTTTTGTTTTCTCCGCTTGTTTTTCCTTTTGTTCGTTCCTCGTTTTTTATCCCAGCTGTGTGGATGCTCCCGTGATTACCGGGTTTCGCCACCCACCATCATCACCACCTGATTATAAATGATGGATGTACGCAACCACCACCAACGAGCAACCCGTGCGCCATCTCTATAATCATCCTTTTTTCTTCTTCTTCTTCTTCTTCTTCTTCATTGCCCCGTTTTTTTTTCTTCAACTTTTTTCTATCCCTCTCCCGACGTGTTTTTTCGTGTTGGCTTGTTTGGCTGTTGCGTTGAAAAAAGCCTCCCAATGGTTTGCCGCAAATGTTTTTTTTTTTTTCTTTCTATTTAAATGACGTGGTTTTTTTTTTTTGACGAGTGGTGCAGCTGATCGACAGTTTTCTCCCCCTTTTTTTTTTCTTGATTGTCAGCATCTTTTTATTTTCTCGCACGACCTGATGCCGTTGTGTAGACGACGTTGCCCTTGTCGCCGCAAGTGGGAAATAACGACAGAAAGTCTTGACATTTTGACAGTCAATCAACGGCGTATTTTTTTTTTCCCCCTCTTTATCCGAATTTTTAAAAAACGAATACGAGATGCGCAGATACTAACACATTTTCTTTTTATTCTATTTTTTTTTTTTAGCGCTGCTCGAAAACGTATCCCGACCACCGGGAATCCACGACAACTTGCACGCAGATGGAGTGTCTCACCAAAGAGAGGCAGGTAACGTGGAACGCTTTTTTTCTTTCAATTATGTATCCAAGAAAACGATATCGAACGAACAATGGCTGCTCGGTGATGAAAGCAATTGTATCTTAATTGATTCCCTTTTTTTTTTTTAAATGGTTGGTCGAGAGTTTAAAAGAATTGGATGAAACGTTTTGAACAAGGGCAGTGTAACGGAGGCAAACAGAGACGATGGGAAGATACAAACAGGGAAAGAGACACACAAAAAAAAAAAAGATGTCAAAGTTAAAGGAAACGAGCGTGCATGGGCCGTGTGTGATCTACATAAACGCTCGAGTTTTGTTGGTTGATATAGGTGGCGTTGGTTGATGTTCGACCGACCGTAAGAAAACGACAGTCTTCTTGTGTATTCCCGGTCAAGAGACAGAGGCTGTACGTCGAATCGGTTGCTGATCATGGTGATAGCTTAAAGGGGGGGGGGGGGCAATACGAGAGAGAGACAGGCAGCTGGAGAAAAGGGTGGGGTCGCCGAGAAGGAAAATTGTACGCACGCATTCACCATGGCAACGATGATGACACGCGCGCGCGTCCCTTTCTCCCCATGTTTAGGATGTGGAACCGATCGATTCAATCCCGGGCGGCTTCTAATCGCATTGGGTGGGAGATGCGACCACCATAGCGTACACGCATCTAGCAGCTCTATATGCGTACATCGGGTAATAATACTCACCCCCACATGTCACCTTAAATCTCCTTTTTTTTTTTAATTCAAAAAAAAAAAGGATTTAATCCTTCTAATCTGTAGCAACTCTTATATACGCGAACATTATTACATCACCTAAAGTGTTCCAGCTATGTAAGTCGCGAGTAACTCAAATTTAAAAAAAAAAGAGCGGCCATTTGTTACGTTATTACTGGTGTGGCTCAGTGCCCGGCTGCAACACACAGGATGGCATCTAAGAGGCGTGTGTGTGTGTGTGTGTGTAAAGTTGAACTACACGTCTAGCGTGTATAGTATGTATATAGGGGCAGAAGAGCGTATAAAGATCTGATGTAATCGCCGCCCCCAACACAAACACAAGATGCCTGTGCATAACGTCTGATGGATGAGATGCCTATAAAAACGGTTGTTTCTTTTGGCGTTTGTTTGTTCCACGTTTTCCCAGCGGACAACTTAATAGCGGGTAATCACCGGCACATATCTAAAAAAAAACGAACGTGTGTGTGTGTGTGTGTGATAGCTGTGTGCGGTTTGTGTGCTTGCCTTCGCCAATAAAAAGAACAGCTCGACAATTCATCTTTTATTTATTTGTTTTCTCTCTTTTTTAGACCTCCCTCGAAGTCCGCAGCAATACACCGTGCAACAGCCAGTTGGGTAAGAAAAATGTTCATTTCGTTCTTCTTTTTTTTTGGGGGGGGAGGAGGATTTTTCTTGAAAAAGGGGAAAAAGAAAGTTTTGTTCCAAAACGAGGTATGTCGACCTGGCCACATGTGTTGCTCTCTTTGTATGTTTTTTTTTTCTACGGGAAATCATATAGATAAAAGAGATGTAGGCTGCCCCCGACGACGTGGCAAATCATAGAGTGTGTGTAGTCTACGTGTGTTGAAGAGCCGAGGCATTGAGGCAGCGAGGTGTTGACCGCACCGTTTTAAGTCGAAGAGCGATCTGTAGATCGCGTGAGCTCGTTTTTCTTTGCCCTTCCAGTCAAACTCGAAAACATCTTCCAACACCAAACGAAACAGAAAAAGAGATATGCAGATGAGAAGAGCTCTCTTCTCGCCGTGTTTTTTTTTTTTCGATATCTGCATTGCATCTGACCGAGTCGACCAGAAAACGTTAAATATGTCGCTCGCTAAACACGGAAAGGGCAAAAAAAAATGTTCCAGCACACGAAAATAACTGACGTTCTTTTGTATCGACAAATCTTTTCCAGCCCATTGTTCATTTATTATTTTTTTTTTCGTCCTTTTAAAAAAGAAGAAGAAGAGGAAGAAACATTTAAATGTTTAAATATAAAAAGGAAGAGCTATTTGTGTACTGCTGTTGGCCGTGTCACCCGAACCGAGCTTTTTGCGTGACTGGCGCTCAACGACACAACACGATAAAAAAAAAGAAAGGCGAACGAATGAAATGAAATAAAAAGAGAACAAAAAAAAAAGGATAAAAAAGACGACAAGGGAGGGATGATTGCGGATGTGCGGAGAGTTTGCTGCTGGCACGCTGCCCGCATTTTGTGGATGGGTTCAAAAATAAATACTAGAGCCCTTTACACACTTACAAGGCGGACGGAATATAAATATATATACATCTAAACAACGTGAGCAACAACAAGAAAACGACTCGAGCACAGACACGTAATACAAACAAAACAAAAGTGAAACTTTTTCTTTTTGATCCCGGACGAATCCTCTTTCTTTTTTTTTTTCGGGTCGGTTGAAGATGTTTTGTTCAACAACAAGCAACAACAACAACAAAAAAAAAAGACAAACAGGAAGCGGACAATGATGGGGTTAGACTATCCAGTACCGGGATTTTTATTGCTTTCATACGTGCCATGGTACATAGAACAGAAACCGTGACATTTTTGTTCTTTTTCTTTTCTTCAGATTCTGTCACAAACTTTTCCCTTTTCCGCAATCAGAGGCAAATCTCGTCCAAAACTTTTTCTTTTTTTTTCTTCTTTAATTTGACTCGTAGTAGTGTAATGTAATAAAAAAACGTTCTGAACAAAAACTAGTATTCAATCAACTTTTTAGAAATTTGATTTCGAAAGCATTGCGCTATTCCAAAATGTAAAAGCGCAATCCTATTTTAACGTAGGCATAGGCCTAATTCTTTCTACAAAAAAATAATAATTCGTCTTGGAAGATGCAACCGTTTCAAATGAGCAACGGAAACCCATCGAGTGGGGTTTCTTTTTTATATTCTGATTGTTTTAAAAAGGATCATCATTAGACCGCCCCTGCACTCTGCACTCATCGGTTACGGTGACGTACGGAAACACAACGTCTATAGCTGATATATACACAATGTGTAACAGAAGAGCAATTCGAGGGTCAGTGCTCGTTTTTCCCACTCGTCCTAATGAAGTCGTAAATTTTCACTAAAAGGAAAATACCCCCCCCCCCCCCCCCCCCCTAACCCGCCTTTAACAAAAAAAAGAAGTGGATGAAACCATAAGAAGAGGGGCAAGTTCAAGACTCTGGGAAGGAAAACTCATTACCTATTCTAACCGAGGCATTTGCTGTGTGGCGTTTATGTAGGCGGCCTATATATGGGGTCCGCTATTATCAAGTTAACGCACGATGGTGCGCTTGACGATTGCCTACTTGGAATTGCCGTCAATCGTAGACGTTTCGTGATTGCTCCGAGAGTCGAGTCGATCTCGTTTCTCTAGACGTACAACTTGCGAAACGTTAGCTGCACAAATGTTTTTCTTCTTCGCTTCTTCTACGTTTGAATCATTCACAGATCAAGAGATCCCATTCGAGCCAGATGAGAACTGGATGTTTTATCGGCTGTAATGCATTGGATGCCTCTTGTTTTTTGCTGCGTCTCTTAGGCCTATAAATGTCGGTGGAATAACGTCAACGATCAAACACGGATGTTAAAGATGTCGGGTTGCTTTTTAACTATTTGTTATTCAAAGCAAAGGAAATGAGTTTTATTTTTGGGAGCGAAATCGTCAGTTTAATAGTGCTAAGCCAATAACATGCGAGAATTGAGCATCGTTCACTCGCAATTCAGATGATTGTGTTAACGCATCTTTTCTTTTTCTCGTTTGTAGAGATTCAGCGTCATCTAGAGGTCGCTGTGGAAACCACTGCACGGAAACCAGTACCCCGCTAGAATTCAAATCGCGCCCGAACGACATACATACCCCGGAAGCTCCTTGAAGAACTGGTAAGATTCATTTAGTAATCCTGTTGCGAAGAGTTGCTTCTATCTTAGTCACTCTACGTTGCAGAGCTGATATGGAGTGCACTTAAATGAGACATTTACCTGCCTTTTTTCTGCATCGATTGTGCTATGTCGAGTAGTTGCGCTCGTTTTTTTTCACCGAGTAGGTTTTGGTTCTCCAGTAGTGTTCCAGCGCATACCGGAGCGCCTGGCTATGCCCAGTCGTTTTCACGAGAAAAACGAACATTTATATTTAAACAAGATTATGTAATTTGTTTGTGTAGATGGCGTGAACGTAACCTCCTAAGCAAAAATTCAAAATCTAAATAAAAAAAAAAGAAGAAGAAACGTTCACTGGTTATGCAAATTCGATGACAGATATGCGATAGAAAATCGAAAATCCATCATTTTAAAAACAGATAATATCAAGCTAGGGAAACCCCGACTTACAACATTACGAAATCTAAATCGCCAACGATTATTCCCACGACGTGGTTCACGGTTTCATTTCGCGTATGCAAAACCATAGTCGATAACGTCTTTTTTTGTTGTTGTTTTGATAGCACCATTTTGGATTTAGATAGTCCGTATTAAAGTGAAGCTATTGAATTATGACAATAAGACAATCAGAGCCACGGTGGCACTGCGTAAAATTTCACGGTCATAAAGCCATGTATCGTAAAGTCGTCGCCTCCAAGGCCAAGCGATAAAGTTTCACGTGCTCAGGGTGTGTCCAGTCCCGGAGAAGAAAAAAGTGCAGCCGCAAAGTGGTTGTTGTCGCAACGTTTATAGTCAATTGAAAAACAAACAAAAAACGTGTCAAAAACAAATTTTATAGCACAAAAACAAAACAATAACATTGCACGTACTTTTAGAAATATCACCGTTCAAAATACAATGAAATCACGGGGTGAGTGAATCCTTTGATAGATGTCATCACATGGCAGCCGGGGTCGCATAACGGGTCTTTCATCAACCCAAATTAGAAATCTAAACAACAAGAAAAAAAAAATGAAATCAAGTTTTGTTTCTAACCAAACTAAAACATTTTTCCGCTGTGGCAATTCGGCAATCAATGTTTACGTGGTGGCGCAATCTGTTTGATATCCAAAAATGTATCAGGACATTGAGAGCGATGACACTTTAACGAATGCTAACCGTGTACCTTTTCTTTTTTTCTTCTGTTGATATTTTTTTTTTCTAGTAAGAGGACAAGGAAAAAAGAAGCGAGTTTTGTTGGTTGCAAATACCTGGATGGTTGTTGGTTTTTTTTTTTTTTTTTTTTTTTTTTTTTTTTTTGCTGTTAGCGACAAGAGGCCAAATGCTGGTATCAAGGAGACAACCCGTCTGGTGCTGTGAGCTGTTTTTCGTTTGTGTGAGCAAAAAAAAAAAGAAAAAGAAAAGGAGATTGGCGCTTAGCTATAAAGCCTCCTGCTAAACCAGTTCATCCCTCACACTTTGAGAAGTTTCGCCGTCCTGCAAGGTTGGCATCTTCTTCACTTCAACATCCGCTTCAATCACTGTAAGTTGCAAATTCGATTTTCTTTCCCTTTCTTTTGTCCGAAGTTTCAATTGTTTGAAATGCTCATCAATCGTAAAGGCTTTTTCAAGTACGATCTATGTTTACTTGTCCTGTCGATGATGCGCTCGTCATGAAATCTAGGTGGATTGTCGAGATGGCCTATCTAACTTGATTCCTAATGCATTTACAGACGTTATGTAAATGTCAAATCTAGATCGCTGCTCCTGTTGGGGTCAGTTACACAGTTAAACAACAGCAAAAGTTTTTTTGAGGGAAGTGTGAGCTTCTTAAAAGTAAGATCAGATAAACATATAAATCTCCAACGGTTCTGTCTTGCCAGAAGAGTGAGTTGCTTTTCCGATGAATCTGTCGTCATTTGCCCGTATATTGCCGTTTAACCAAGTCATATTTGGCACGAGACGGAACCCGAAACAACGGGTAAATGATTGCACGTATCCAAAAAAAAAAAAAATCAAATAGATGTTGTGCGACGAGCAAAAGCGACCTTGAGTGTAGATAGCATCTAGGTGTGGTCGGCCAAACTAGTCCTGGAGCTACGCGTTACTTGTTATAGTCGTCCCATCCTGCACATTTGACGATCTAAGATGGGAAACGACTCAAACAAAACTTGAAAAAAAAAAAAGTAAAAGTAGCAAGGTCACAAAAAGAGTTAAAAAAAACAAAAAAACTTGTTTTTGTTGTTTGCAGGTGGCAATGACCGTCAAATCATTACGTCTTTTGGCGCTATTCGCCACACTTGTTGCATTTCCAGGCGCAGAGAACTCGGCTGTCAAACGACAGGTTGTTCAACCTGAAGCTCCAAAATCTGGATCATTTTACCGTGGAGCAGTTGAATCTCCTCCACCGACCGTCCACATCGGACGAGGCTTCCAACGAGATGCTGTTGAGTATCGCCCCAATCCCGATTTTCGCCCTATAAACCCATTCGCCCTCCGCAACCTGAATAGCGCCATTTTCTTGTCGCAATTCTACTATCCATCGCTGTACGCCGATCATTTCCGCAAAGTTTACCCCGACTATTATACTCCTTTTGCTGTGTTTCCGGTACCCATCAGCAATTCGATTATCCAAAAAGGTAACTGGCAATTATTGACATTTCTTTTGCATTAATTGAATTGATGCGTATTGTTAAAATGTCAGACGGATCAGAATGCCTGAACGGCCAAGCTTTGCGACCGAATCCTGACGATTGCACCGGCTATCAGAGCTGCGTCCACGGCCAATGGGAAAATCAAAGGTGTCCTGATGGATTGCACTGGAACGCCCAGTACAGCATTTGCGATTGGCCGTCGAATGTGCGATGCGCCATCGAAGCCACGTCTTCGGGTACTCAGGCCCCAGCTACTGAAGCTCCTCAACTTTCCACGACGACGCCTCGCTATCCAATTTCTGTCACCACGCCATCTCGAGCTCCAGATGTCACAACAACAACATCGGCTCCACCTAGTCCAACTGCTTCACCTTCTGCACCGCCCTCTTCATCTTCCGGTAATCATATCCTTCTCTACGTAAATAGTTTTCTTTACTAAACCGTTTAATTTTAACACAACAGGTGAGGCTAAAGTGATTTGCTACTACACGAACTGGTCGTGGTATCGTCAAGGAGAAGCCAAATATTCTCCGAGTGACATTGATCTTAACCTCTGCACTCACATCCTTTATGGATTCGCCACCTTGGATCCGAATCAGTCGATTATGCGTGTCTTTGATTCTTGGTCCGACACTGATGAATACGGCCCAAAACTTTACGCTAAAGTGACGGCCCTTAAGAGTCACGGCATCAAGGTTCTCATCGCTCTCGGTGGCTGGAACGACTCTGCTGGAGGCAAATATAGTGCTATGGTCAACAATCCAGCTGCCAGGCGCCGTTTTATTGAAAATGCTATCATTTTCATTGAAAATTACGGATTTGACGGTCTCGATCTTGACTGGGAATACCCCAAGTGCTGGCAGGTATGTTTCTCCAAAATTTATCATTTCATAGTCAAAGCGAATCGCTATCATCACGAAATTTCGGTTTTTTTCAGGTCGATTGTAATGCTGGCCCAGCCTCAGACAAACCTGCCTTCGCAGCTTTCGTCCGAGAATTGCGAGAGGCCTTTACTCCCAGAGGCTGGCTTTTGACTGCTGCTGTTTCGCCATCCAAAGCGGTCATCGATGCTGGCTATGATGTGCCGTCGTTGTCCCGTGACTTGGATTGGATTGGTGTCATGACTTACGATTATCACGGACACTGGGACAAGAGAACAGGTCACGTGGCTCCACTTGGCTTCCATTCGGAGGCAGATGTAGCTTATTTCAACACAGAGTACACGCTCAATTACTGGATCCGTGGTGGAGCTGATCCGGCTAAACTCATTCTCGGGGTTCCGCTCTACGGCCAGTCATTCACACTGCAAAATCCCAGCGTCAACGGACTTAACGCTCCGGCTAAAGGAACCGGACAAGCTGGTGAATTCACTCGTCAAGCTGGATTCCTCGCTTATTACGAAGTAATTTTTCATCAGCAAACGTAATTAGAATAATTACTGTTATGAAAATCGATTGGTTTTTTTGTGTGTGTAGATTTGTAAGATGATTGCCAATGGCGGATGGACTGTCGTCCAGGATGAAGAAGGAGCTCTCGGTCCGTATGCTTACCGTGGTGATCAATGGGTATCGTTCGACGACGCAAACATGGTTCGTAAAAAATCCGAAGTTGCCAAAGCAATGAAAATCGGTGGTGCCATGATCTGGGCCCTCGATCTCGATGATTTCCGAAACAAATGTGGATGTGAGACGTATGCTTTGCTCAAAACAATCAACAGAGTCTTGAGAAACTACCCAGCATCGAGCGCCAAATGTGACGTTAAAAGTAATCATCAAAGTTTAAAAAAAAAAAAAAGATCAAAATAATACTCCTTATTGACACAGGTGTTCCAAAAGTTTCCAGACCAACTGCAGTATCCAAGAGCACCTGCCAAGAAAATTCTTACAAACCGCACGAATCTGATTGTGCTAGTTACTATCATTGCGTCTTCGGACAATGGAGTGGCTATACTTGCCCCAACGGTTTGTTCTGGAACAAGGTACGTCATTAAGATGTGCAAAAAGAAAATAAGGTCTTCATTTCACGAATGCCGTTACTGAATAATGTTTGTGTTAGGAATACTGCGACTGGCCATACAACGCCAAATGCGAAGGTAGCAGTGAAGTTTACCTTCCAGCAGTTCCAGCCCCTACAGCTGCCCCTGTTCTACCTGGACCTGATTCCACTGGAACAACAGCGAGTGGCGCGTACGTCGAATGGAAACCAACAACTACAACAGCCAAGCCCACGCCCAGCCCTTTTCCAGAGGTGACATTGCCCGACACTGGTTTTAAAGTCATCTGTTATTTCACCAACTGGGCTGGATATCGGCAAGGAGAGGGCAAGTACAAGCCGGAGGACATCGATCCGGCTTTGTGCACGCACATCATCTACGGTTTCGCCACTCTCAGTCCCAGTGAACTGACTATGCGTGTTTTCGATTCCTGGGCTGACACGGACGAATACGGGCCAAACCTTTACGCAAAAGTAACGGCATTGAAAAAGAAGGGAATCAAGGTTTTGATTGGTCTAGGTGGTTGGAATGACTCATTGGGCAGCAAGTATAGCCAACTGGTTAACAATCCAACTGCCAGGAAACGGTTCGTTGACAACGCAATCGCCTTCATCGAGAAATACGGTTTCGATGGACTCGACCTTGATTGGGAATACCCGAAATGTTGGCAGGTTAGTCTTGCCTTAAAAGAGGTGTAGATTTATCTAGTCTAGTACCTAACAACCCGTGTATTACTAGGTGGATTGCAAAGCTGGACCAGATTCAGACAAACCTTCGTTCACTGCTTGGGTTAGGGAACTGAGCGAGGCGTTCAAACCTCGCGGTTGGTTACTGTCGTCCGCTGTTTCGCCCTCGAAAACTGTCATCGACCTTGGTTATGAAGTTGCCGAGTTGTCTCAATACTTTGACTGGATTGGTGTCATGTCCTACGACTATTTTGGCAATTGGGACAAAGAAACCGGTCACGTTGCTCCCCTATATGCCCATTCTCAGGTCAGCAACCAATACTTCAATGCTAATTTCACGCTCAACTATTGGATTGAACTTGGCGCTGATCCGTCCAAAGTAATCATGGGTATGCCTATGTACGGACAATCGTTCACTCTTGAAGATCCCGCCAGCAATGGCTTGAACGCCAAGGCTAAAGGACCAGGTGAAGCGGGAGAATTCACGCGGCAAGGAGGTTTCCTCGCGTTCTACGAGGTTTGACTTGGTTATTTTTGTATGTGGCGTTTGCTTAATTACACCTCTGCTTTTTTTTAGATTTGCCATCGTATGAAGCAGGGTGGCTGGACTGTGGTTCAAGACTCTGAAGAAGCCATGGGTCCTTACGCTTACAAAGGAAATCAGTGGACTTCGTTTGACGATGTCGCTATCATTCGTCGCAAATCTGAATTGGTCAAATCAATGAAAATCGGTGGTGCTATGATTTGGGCGTTGGATCTTGATGACTTTAGTAACCGATGCGGATGCGAACGCTATCCATTGCTCAGGACTATTAACCGCGTCTTGCGTAATTATCCCGTAGCCGACCCGAATTGCAATTACGCTTAAAAATTAAACAGGGATCTTTTGGTAATGAGATTTAATGCTAAGCATTAGAAAAACATGATTTCCGATCTTTTTAAAGGCACACAACAAAGATGTGTTACAGGTGTTTGTTCTGTTTTTTAACAATGTTTTCCTCTGTTATGTTATTTGGGTAACTTGGTACAGAATTTTTTCGCGATTTGTGGAATCACTCACTGGCTTGTTTTGTCTCTAAGTTCATTTTGTAGTGCACCATTATTACACTTTCCAAATAAGTGGTCGGTATCTTTGTTTTAACTACCATCCTTTTCTAATCGCACGTTTACTTATATTGCACATGTACGCATCTATTAGATAGATTGAATTCAGTGTGGTCAAACATGAACACATCTCATCCTTAACCAGATGCGAACAAGTTTACCAAACCACTCTTTCTTTTAATGGTATGTGTTCCTGTTGTGTCATCTTTACGAACAAAAATATGTCAGAACTTTAGCTTTTTTGTTCTCTGAAAATAAGAAAGCTACTGTACTGCTTTATTTTATTTTTTTCATTCTATTTATTTGATTGCTGGTGCACATCTCTGCTAAGACTGAAAGCTTTTAAACACAGTTCGGCATGATCACTGATAGATGGCGTGCAACATAGCAGTATTTAAATTCACGACTGGGTACCGATAGATGGCACGCAATTCAACAGTATTATTTTTTATTCATAAATTATTTTGAAAGATGGCCACGCTTAGATCGCTCGCCGGCTTAAATGATTCCCAATTTTCTAAGATTATTAAAGAGCAAAGAAGTAGACAGCCTAAAGGCCAGGTGAAAAAAGTTCGTAGCCTGCTAACAACCATCGAGCATTACGTATTCGCGTGGGATAAAGTAGATTGTTGCTTGCTCGTAAAAAATTTGTTAGACGTTGATACATGGGCCGAAGGCAAGAAAAACACAGACCAAAAACCGTCAGCGGATCGATTACTGGTTAGTCAGTGTTACAGTCAATATTACTTGTAAATGTCTTGATTTTCTATGTTTCCTACAACTTAGAAAATTACACTGACAGATGCTCCTGTCTTTGAAGTGGAAAATGTTCAAACCAATTTGGACGGTAATGTTTTATAAATTGGTGTTGCCTAAGAATGTTAACAATCTTTCCTTGTTTGTTATAGGCAGTTTAATAGTCTTGAATGGTCCTCAAGGTGTGGCATGTGTTGAACTACCAAGTAATTTGCCGAGTCTTGAAGCCAAGCAACAAGGACTTTGTGTTAAAAGTGCTAGGTGAGAATCATGTTAATAAGCTAATGTTCAAGTATATGAAAATTAATTTTCTTGCAACTCTTAGATCAATTTACATAGACCAGAAGCTCTTGTTGTGCAACTCACGGGTGAAAATCCAGGAAGTAAAGTTTCATCCAGGATCTCCAACAAATAGCCATTTAGTTGTGCTGACATCAGATAATTGCATTAGGTATGTGAAACAAGGTGATAAACATTGTTAGAAAGCTAAAAATGTTTTAAGCAAAATTCATCTCTTTCCTCTTAACTTTTAATTGAAATAGAAAAAATTATTCAAAGTTTATCTTACTATTTTATGAAATGTAATTTAATTCCCCTGTTTGTTTTTTTTTAGAATCTATGATGTGTTCAATCCTAGCCGCCCAGAAAAAACAATTCCAGTTGGTCCCAAGGTGGGAAACCATTCACTGCATTCGTCAATGACATCAGGCACAACGTTTTCATCGTGTTTGGATGAAGCCGTATCTTTCGATTTTGGTACGCCTTTTGAAGATACTCGTACCAGCGGAGATCCACAAAAACGAGTAAGCGTCCACCTTTGCACTTTGAATTATATCCATATAATCGCCACATCATTACGTTTTCTGTTAATGATATTCCAACAATTACTGTGTTACTTATATTTCTTTTATGTCTACTTGTGTCTATTCCTTTCATTTTTTTTTGTATTATAGGATGGGGTTCCAATCTTCCTCTTTCCAGTATACGTTCTAATTACCAACGGGGATGTTTACACGTTCAGTTGTTCAGTTCAGTCGAATAGGTAAAACCATAAATCTTTTCAGTTGAAAACGCAAAGCTAATACTAATTGTTTTATCTTATCTGATGTAGTTCTAGAGCTCCGAAAATATCGGTCATTGGACCATTATTAATGCAACCAGCTGCCTTGGACAATTATGGAGACGATGCTTGTTCTCTTCTCTGTTTACCGGTGTTACCACCCGTTTTGGTGATCGCCAACCGTACAGGAAACATACATCATGCCATTTTACTTCCACGAGCAGCGACGGATGATGATGATGATTCCGACCAGAATCCTAATATTGCTGACGACCTCGAGGTACGACTTGAGTTAAGAAGATATGGTTTACTTTGACTAATATTCTGATCGTGTTTCGTATCAAGTCATTGTTATCGAAAGCAAGTTTGACGGTTATGGACGTAAAACCTGATTCGGTATTGCATGTTACCGAGACGCTCGAGCTGGACGGTGATATTCTGGACGGAAGTGAAAGCTTCAGTGCCGATGAAAATGTTGCTGACAATGAAGGCGCAGTTCAGCTCCGTAGGGATCCTGCCTGTTCCAGTCGTTACTTTGTTTTACACGACTATGGAGTCCATGGCGTAGTCGTTCCACTGGTTGATACTCTCAGTGAACTGGCCTCCAAGCCTGATTGTAAGCAATCAGTAGTTTTCTGTATATCTAGACTAGACTGACGCTTCTCTTTACGTTCTTAGCGGATGTCGATCAGGATGAGACTAAACGGGTAATGCTGGCTGAAACGGTGGTTGAATTCATACTGTGTTCACGAACGAAATCGTCTGCTGCTGCACCTCCTCAAGGAATAGTCGTATACCCCCTTCCACCAACTCTGTTGGTGTTATTGGATTCAGCTGATCTTCAAGTTATTTCTCTCTCCCGCCTACTGAAACCAGCAGTCAAGACTGTACAGACAACTAGTACGACGAAGGTGGACACGTTATTTTTGCTAAAGTATTACACATGTTCATTAACATTTTTCCACCAGGTGGAAAAAGAACCTTTTGACACTATTATTCGACGTCAACTGCAGCGCACACATTCCCAACCGAAATTAAGTTTTCCGCCTGGTACCGAACTCAAAGTGGCCGAAGTGGTCAAAGTACGAATCTCCATAAAGCTTTTTTTTTTTTTCAACAATTTGTTTTGTAACATATGTCATTTGATGAATAGTTATTCAGTCGCAGCGTTCAAACTCTTCGCGAAGAATACATCATGAAGCAGGACGCGGTCCGTGAAGCATTGGAAAAGAAAAGTCGGTTACTGGAGTTACATCTACTCCAGCAGTTTGATGAACTGAGTTTGATACAGCAGTCGAAGGAAGAATTAACTGGAGTCGCCCACCAGTTGGCGGAAAAATACGAAGATTCGATGGAAAAGCAAAGATCTTTGACTGAAAGGTAGCCTCTCTTTTTTCTTTTCATTTTTAATTTGAACGAAAGAAGATGAGTGCGATTAATCACAGGGTGGAGAGAGTGCTTTATGAAATCCAGCGACGTTCACCATTCATGACGGATGCAGAAAAACAGATGGGACAACAACTTCGTTTAGTGGAAACCAAATTGCATTCATTAACACAGTCCTTAGAATCTTTAAAACGTCGAGAACAACTCTACGGTGCAAACGTAAAAACAAAGTTATCATTTTTTGCTCTTCAGTGAACAAATAACAACTACTTTTTTTAATGTTAGGCTATCCAGCAGCAAGACCGTAATACAACGATTGGCCACCTTAGTGAAGAACAAAAAACAAGTGTGAACGAAGCCTTGGCTCTTCAGTAAATTCCATTTCTTTAAAATTTTCCATCATGTTGAAACATCTAGATCAAAGCTAACGATGTTATTTCTATTTAGGAGCGCAGATATTGCTGGCCTACTCAGGAGTTTACAGCAAGCCAAGAAAAAGCTTGCCGCCTAGGGTAAGCGAATGTTTGAAATTTTTCACATCAGTTGGGTATACACTTGTCTTTCGCATTATGCTGAAACCATACCGTCATTTCAAGAGTAAGAATTATAAATAACTAAATTCAAGGGAATTACGGAAATATTTCGTTAAAGCAAGGATTTTTTGTATTTCGAAATAGGAAGTTGCAAGAGCTAAAAAATCATTTAAAAGAATCAAGCTTTTTGGTTTTGTTTACCCTCCTAGCTCTTGTTTCAAGCATATTCTTGAGTTTGACACATTCATAACAGCTAGATTTATCTAGCAATTGACATTTATTTGAACGCCATACGCCACCCTGGAAACGACCAGTACTACAGAATTTTACATCGACAGTAGCAGAATCCATGCAGCCATCACACGTTTTTGCTTTGTCGAAATTGTTCAGAATTTCTTGAAACTCGTTTAGGGACTGGAAATGATATTCCAGATCCACAGAATCGAACCTTTTACCAAACACGTAGTATATGACAGAGTTTTTTGTTGCTATTTCTATCGCTTTGTCAATTATTGCTTCTCCCGGAGGAAGAGCTGGCAGGAGACAAACTAGTCTTTTGCGAGGGAGGGTAATAGCATGCCAGTTCCATGATGGTGGCAATTTAGCGTCTTGAGGATCTACCAACGATTTGTTATTACCAGCGGTCACACGTGATGTGGTATTCGAAATGCCTGGCTTCTCGGCGGATACTCTAGGGCTATTTTCATTAGATGGGGTTATTGAATGCTTTGGGGCAGCGTCATTGTCACTAAGATTCAAACGAGAACTAATTCTTGAAGTGTTTGTTTCGGGGTTTGATTCTTGATCTTGGGTACTGGGATTGTCATTAGTATTCAATGCTTTAGTAGTAGCCCTTTTAGTTGAATGTTCTGTAGATGCACTTGTTCTCGCATATTTTGCTGAAATATGAGTCGCAATCCGGGGGCCCTTTCTAACCCTCTTCGAACGATGGCCTATAACGTTGGGTTATCAGAACATTTTTATTGATGTTTACATTAAACATTTGTAAAATTTGATCACATACCCTCTGGAATAAGGTTAGGTTCAAGGCTTTTACTTGGGAAAATTGATGGGATGGCTGTTGGCTTTAGTCTCCAAAGCATTGGGAAAATATCTGAGCAAATTTTAGTAACTGAATGAAAACTAAAAAATTGGTGGTAGCAGGAATTATAGACAACTGCAAACCTTCTTTTCCTCCAACAACAACCTTTAAACCCTTCCTTATGTCATCTTCAGCAAAGTGTACATGACAGATTTTGTCATTAGGGCCAAGCTCTCTGTGTGATGTAGGTACCACTTCTTTCCATTTTTTCAACATTTCAACATCCTTTAAAGAACAATTCTGAATGTGATTAATCTGTTATGGTTAGTTGTAAATGGGTTTGTGCAGACTTACCCTTGGAACACTAAACACAGTCCTTTTCCCAATACATCCCTTTCTTCCAGTATCACAATATGGCACAAAACATCCCGATTGACCAGGCATTTCGTAAACCTATATCTACAGATTTAAAAATCATCGTAAAATTTGTATAATTTTAAAGATCAAGATGACCAAAGAAAACGTCAAAATTTTTCCCTTTAAAATTAATGTGATGTGACGTAAGACTTGTGGCACGGTGACTAAAAAAAACAAAACATCACGAAAGATATTGGCGTGAGAATAGCAAAATCTACCTTGTATTTTTGTCAGAAACAGTCTTGTTTATAGGTCTTCTGATTGCTGGCGATCAGCGCAATCTACAGTGAACTTTGTTAACAAGATGTTGGTTCTTCAAAAGAACACCTTTTCTGATCGTACCTGACTGACGTAAGTACGATTCAATCTCTTGTAGGCTAATGTAATTTGAAATCACCCTAAAGCGTCCTATTGAAAGTCAACAGCACTAACTGTTTTATACGGGGATATTTTATAATTGTGGAATTTACATCAAAGTTGTAATACTAAACCACAAGAAACAAGAAATTTTTTAAAAAGACATTTTTGGTTAAATACTGTGAATGTAACTTCGTTTAAAGCTCATGCACTTTTCAAAAAAAAAAAAAATCAGTACGCGGAGAACAAGTCCCATGTTCCCACGTTTTTACAGGAACACTAATAATAGTGTGATGTCACATAAAAATAATATTTCCTCCGGGTTCTGATTTCCTTTCATTATTGTTTAGAAACACCTAACATTGTTATACTCATTGGCTGCTCATAAATACCAAAAGAAACCATTTCCAGAGGAGTCGCGACGGTAATAACGCAATACGCAAATGAAAAAAAAAAAAAAGAAAATGAATAACAAAAAGAGTAACCGGTGGAGTTAATTGCCTCGAATTAGAAGACAGAGTTAAACAACCAACAATGGCTACAAATTCTGTGCGTAATTAATAAAAATAATAATAATAACGACAGGAAGACGACATTTTGGGCGATCGGTACACCTGGTTGAGAATTTAAAATGAGGATCGCTTTTTAAATTATGTTAACCAATGGACCATTGCGAATTTCCCGCGTGGTTGTCAACTCATCACCCATTTCAAGAACATGTTTAAGCTCTTCAAGTTCTTGGATGCCACATTTTCGCGTTTCATAGGTATGCGCCACTAGGTTTCGGTAAAAGATGATAGCAAACCAAATGAAGAGAATTACGAACGGAACTAGAATCGCTGTGGCAACGTAAGCAGCTTCCTTTAAAACGCTGTAGAACTGAATCCAACAAAGAATTGCCACTTCAACCATGAAAAGGAGAATACCCAAAACTGTTGAACAACCCCATGCCAGCTCAATGTACATGTGCATCTTTTCATGTGGAGACTCATTCACTAAACTAAATGAAGAAATTATTCAAATTAAAATAATCTACAAGTGCATCCAAAAATAATTACAAAGTGTTTCACCTAAGTATGTGCAAGTTGGAGATGGCTTCCATGTTGGGTAAGATGCATGTTGAAATTAGCAGGGCTAGCATGTGTACTGCGACTAGCATGGTTGTGCATATAGCAAATAAAAACAAAAGTGGCTTGGGGAGTTGTTCACTGTCTGGGTTGTTGTTATTTAACTGTATCTCAACCACTGCTACCTTGAAGATGCATTAAAAAAAAAACCGAAGAAAGTTGAATGCATGCTGAACCTCAAGATTTAAAGTATTAGAATTATATGGATTGAAATTACAAACCATTGCGAATCCTGCTAAAAGGGCAGATGTGTTACTTGCTGCTTTCAGTTTGGCTTTGCTCAAGTGTAATTTTCTCCATGATAAGAAAGCCGGGCCTTGGTGATGTATGCTGTCTCCTTGAGTTGACATTTTCTGTCACATGAAAAACAATTATCAGAAATTTTTTTAAACAATACAAAACCAGAACAGCATCTACTATGTAATGTTAAACCAATTTCAAAGTTGCATTTTTGCTGGTGGTCTATTCTGCTATGCTAAGATAAAGTAAAAATACAATTGTCTCAAATTGTTGAGGCTCTCAGATATTCTAAGGCAATTTAGCTCTTAAGAACGCTACGGCATTAGGCGAGCAGCAGGAAATAAAAGCTATGTTATACTCTCCCAAATAAAGCTACATAATTCACTAAGAGCTCTGAAGAAAAACCAAAAACAGTGTGAACCTTGAAATTGAGGTTAACAAGAACAAGTGCAGATGGGAGAGAGCCTTTCACCACAGAATAAAAGATTCGATTTTGTTTTGTTTTCGTAAAAATTCATATGTGCAGAATTTTTTGACAGTTGTAAACAGAGCATTTCCTAGCAGAAAACTGACTACTGAGTTTTTATTTGAAATTTGTCAACATCGAAGTCAGCCATTAAAACTCATTAACGAGGGTTTTGACACTGAGCCAATAAAGTTGTATGTTTTGTACTGTCCGTTTATCTTTATGATTAGTTAAATTGTTTTGTTTTTTTCAAGATATCACTGCAGGGACCAAGAACATGAGGAAGTTTCTTGGCCATTGGCACTACAAGCGCTGGATTGGCCACCATCTACCAACTAATTCGTAAGTCATTGCACAGTAGTATTTTCCTCTTTTCTTTATTTCCTGAATCCACACCGTAAATGGCTCGACAAAATGGAATAGCATTCGTTTTGATTTGTGCACTACAGATAATTATTCTAAGCTAGGGTATATCGATTACTTTTAGCTACCGAGTCGGTTTGTGAAAATTAAAGCTCCTCCTCGTAGGAGGAAATATCTTATCAATTAAATGGAGAAAAACGTTTGAACTCGTGTTAAGATAGCTCAGGTGGTCCGATGAATACCATTTCTATTGTGCTTAGAGTTTCGTCTTTAATTTGCATTAAGGGACGGGTGGACACCGATTGGGCGAGTAACTTGCAATTTTCTGCAGGATATGGCGATTTAAGTTTTCATTTACTTCTCCACGTGTTTCATTAGTTACTGTATCTGTATAAATTTTACTTACTTTATTATCTTCGGCTTTTTCCATATTGCCACCGAAGCAGGCAGTGGCTGAATTCACTGACGAAACGTCAAGTCCGAAGGTTGAGGCATGTTTCTGCAGATGTTGTAGCACACTAGGTTGCGTTTTTGAAACCCATGATCTGGATATTCCAGAATCACCCTAGAAAAGTAACGAAAAGCTTATTTATTTTATATAACTTAGTATTTGACGTTATCTAGAAGGTACTAGTATCCGCAAGCTTGAAGCTCAGGATGGCTTAATTTGTTACCTATTTGCTTATATCTGTCACACTTCTAATAACCTTCTATTCCCTTAAAAAGAATGTGTGGGTCTAAACAAGCTTGGAACTGGAACTGGCCAATGGCAACCTCGTAGAAAGCCTTGTGAAAAATGTTAAGCAGATTCGCCATGCAAGAGATGTAGACACATCAGGACCCTACTATGTAGGGGTATGTGTTACGAAACCTTTCCTCGATAAGCATTGTTTTGAGCGGTCAGATCCAGCTCATTCTGCTTTGTTTCAGTGTCACTAAGCAGAAAGCTGTTGAGAAGCAAGACAAGCAGAGCTAGCCGTTCCATATTTTAAATTTTAAAATAAAATAGGTTTTATGTGATACGCGTAAGGGTAATACTTTTACAGACATGCATTCATCTAACTAATCCTAAGCACTGCTGACCTTCAGTCTAGAAAATGTTTTTGCTTTTCTATTCAAAGAACCATTAATTAAAGCGAGCTCAAGTTTAAATCGTACTTCGGAAATTCTTTAACAGTTTGGGTAGGAGGCGGGTTACGTCCATGAAACAAACATGCAAAACTTAACCAACAATGCCTAACCACTTTTGTCACAAGTATTAAACAAATAGTAAAAAAAAAACAATAGGCTATTGTACAAGGAGGAAAATCGATTAAACGGGTTAACAAATTGGGCACTTAACTTACTAACAAACTCCCTGTGGTAGTAGTACTAGAGCACGCACAGCACGACGGACATTTTTGAATTATTGGTGAACTAATGGAGCTGACCGATCTCGACCTAGGATAGAAATGCTGTTGCGTTATGTTTGGTGGACCGTGTCCTACCACCCTGAACCTATCCATTCTTGTAGGAAACTGAAAGTAGAAGCAACTGTTCCTGCGCGTTCGACTTTCACAAGCGACTAAACGCGTCTGAATTTCTTGAGAAGGTTAATTTTGCTGTGGCAACATCTATGCGTTTGAAAGATTTACATACGAAACAATTTTGTAAAGCGTTCGACCGTTCTTGCAGGCTTTCACCGCAATGTATGTCTCTCCCAGTTTTTGGATTCTAATATTTATATCGTTTTATAAGAGAGTAGTTGGGCACAGTCGAATCTAGGAAATCAAGACAGAAAATTTCGACGAACATTAGTGATACCAAATTTCTTGGATAGATCTTTTTCAAATTTGTCTATTTACAGCCGATGAATTTCCTTATTTGTGTGAAATACTGGCGTCAAATATGCCACGGTGTACCACTGCTAATAGCAAACTGACCATTGTCACGGTCTGTCTTTTATTGTTATTTCGGTCAAGGTCTTGCTGCACGTCAGTTCAGCTTTCGCCAGGGAAGAGGAACTGGTTAAAGCAATGTCTGTTACTTGAACTGTTATTTTGTTTCTTGGCAGTGTCGGGACGTCGATGTCAACAATTTCACCACACCCAATGAAAGCAGAATTTCCGTTTTGCCGTCATCACTCAAGCCAAACGCATCACTGATAGAGCCACGTCCAAAACCATTAAGCTGCTTCCTAATTATTCGCAGTGTGGGATTTCTACACCGTTGTTCACCTGGCCGAAATAAAGACTCTCCGTGCTTAACGATTCGCTTCTACTATTGGTAACTCGCTTTCAAAAATTGGAATTTACCACATCCTTAATGACTAATTGATTACAGGTAACTTACTGCTACGGATTCTGGTGCAGCGATGCTTAAGGGAGTGCTTGGTCGTGATAGTTGGTGATCGCCGTCGTTTAAAGGCCCACGGTGGTGAAAAGAGCCCATTGAACTATGTGAACTCGACCTACTGTTGAAGGCAGCTTGCCTTACTGCTGGAGGGAAGTAATGAATGGGTGAAGATGGAATGGTTGGTGCAGCTCCATTTTCATGTTCGGAAGGCGTTCCATCGGCTAAATCATTCCCTGATGTGACATTCATTTTATAACTGGTTACCACTTTCTGATTTTTGGGGACAGTCTGACGAGTGTTGTTTGTGATTTGAAAACTAGGCACCAACTAGGACGAAATCTCTTTCAAGCTGTTCTGATAGACAAGGATTTGGTAACTGAACTGAAATGCATGAACTCAACTCCTGATTGGCACTTAAATCACTTTCTATGGAATAACTCCACTTCCGTTTACTAGCACCAGCGTAAAAATTCGTTGTACGATCTGTAAGCCTATGAGAAGAAATGTGCAGCATTGTTGTGAAATGTAGTGGTAGATATATGCTTTTCACCTGACAGTAAGACCAACTGTTTACGTTTTTTGGCCATGAAAAAATTTCGGTTTTTACCTTTAGCTGTCCTACTTTCGGTTCTTGTCCATCGATCTGCTGTCAATTAAAATATCATCAAGTGATCCAGCAGAAATGCAAGTTCCGGGTTTTCGTAATAAATCCTTGTGAAGGTCGTGTTCTTGCAATGACACGAACGCGTGAGCCTTCGTCATCTATGGCAGAAACGATTTACAGTCATTTTCTACAATTTTCGGAAAAAAAAATATAATGAAAATGAAATTTTTGACTCCGTATGTTTGCATCTTTTTGTATGAGAAGTCAAAAAGCCAAGGTCCTTCCATCAGAAATAGCCTCTGGGCGTCTGGATAGTGAAAAAAGCGGTATCATTTCCTTGACACACTGACATACAGTAAATCATTATCCTTTGCGGTTTCACTCATATGCGCATTCGACTTTTTCAGTTGCATGGTTTACTTCTCGGATCCAGATATTGATTTTATCGCAACTATTGGCATTTTTGCTTGATTTCTTTGCCTAATTGCAATAACCAGGATGTGGACATGGGGATATTTTTTTTGTAGAATTTTTCTCACGCATACAGAATGTTTCGGGGGGCGGTTGTGAATAAAGGATCGGGTTGTACAAATCAATTAAAGCATTTAATAGCAAGGGAAGGTCATCGCAAAGTGTGCATCGCGATGGTATATCACATGTTCCTTACTTGATGCGAACACATTTGTTTATGAGGTATTTTTTAAAAAACCTCTATTAAATTGAAAGGTCTCGTATTTGGTCGTTTCATTCTCTACCAAAACTCCTCGCTCCACCTTATCTAAGGCTATTTCTCATGTTGTGTATAGTTTAAAACAATCATTAATTCAACACTAGCAGACAACCACAAAGGTTTTGATTTTCATAATTCGGTTAGTTTATGATAAATTCTGTCAAATCGTAATAAAATTGTTTCACGGTAGAAAACAGTTTCCAATTCTAATCCTAATGATCATATCACATGATCCTGTTGTCTACATAGTTAATTAATTTTATGCCATGTAATATTTATACTTCATTGTTAAACAAAGGGGGGTGCAGACCGTCAGTAGTCGTTTGGAGCAAATACCTCTGTTGCCATCTAGCGAATCCAGTTTAAGGCTAGTATTGTGAACACCTCGTGCTTTTTTGAGAGTCATTCTGAAGAGACCCAACGTGTGTCATTCCGTGAGTTTCTTTTACCGGCTCTCCCTGATTGCAGCACCGTCTTTCAATTGTAATTTCCAAGAGTTCTTCAAGTCAAATGTCTTTTGTTTTTACATTTCAGTGTTTATATCTTTGCTAGGTCACTACTGAATCCAATTTCTTGTAGCTCATCATGGCATCCATCAGTCTTCTGAATCCCAAAGCCGAGATAGCTCGTGCCGCCCAGGCCCTTGCTGTCAATATTTCTGCTGCAAAAGGAATTCAAGATGTAATGAAGTCTAACTTAGGTCCAAAAGGCACCATGAAAATGTAAGTTTAAATTTTCCTTAGTGATTGTTCATAAGAATTCTTGCATGAAAAAGGATGTCCCATTTGACATCAAAATTAATTTTAATTTTAATTGTTATTCTAAATGGTGGAAAAATCAAGCCATATGATTGTTCACTTGTTACTTATTCTTGACAATTGCAATAGGCTTGTCTCAGGTGCCGGAGAAATCAAGATTACTAAAGATGGCAATGTTCTTTTGCATGAAATGGTAAAATTGAAAATCATAGCCTCTTTGTTACACTCACTAATAGCTGCTTATGTTCTGCAGCAAATTCAACATCCTACAGCTTCCTTGATTGCTAGAGCATCAACTGCTCAGGATGAGGTTACTGGAGATGGTACAACAAGCACAGTATTGGTTATTGGAGAGTTGCTTAAGCAAGCAGATCTCTATGTATCTGAGGTAAATATTACATCAGAACAAAGGAAAACTGGATTATATGTTGATAAATATCTGAATTTTAGGGCCTGCACCCCAGAATTTTGACTGAGGGTTTTGAACTTGCAAAGGTGAAAGCTTTAGAAGTTCTTGAGTCTGCAAAGATTCCAGTGGAATCTAAGCGAGATATTCTACTTCAAGTTGCAAGAACCTCATTGAGGACAAAGGTTCACCATGTTTTGGCTGATCTCCTCACAGAAGCCTGTGTAGATGCCACGTTAGCAATTCAAGAAGAAGGTATAAACACAACAAAAAAAAATTGCATTAGATTCATAATTTTAATGTGTAAATTCTAGATAAACCCATTGATCTGCATATGGTTGAAATTATGGAGATGCAACATAAGACAGAACTTGATACCCAGCTTATCCGTGGGATCGTTATGGACCATGGCTCCCGCCATCCCGATATGCCTAAGAGGGTGGATAATGCCTACATTCTCACTTGCAATGTTTCAATGGAATACGAGAAAAGGTAGCTTGGAGGTTTTACTGTATTCTTTTCTTTCATAGAAAGCCTTTGTACCGTTCATATTTTTTACCATTCCGGCTGTATAGTGTTCAAGAATACGCATAGTTTTATACGTTTACTTAATTGCTATTCTTCATGCTAAACCAGTGAGGTGAACTCGGGATTCTTTTACAAAACAGCCGATGAGCGCGAGAAACTCGTGAAAGCTGAAAGGCAATTCATCGAGAGTCGAGTTCAAAAAGTGATTGATTTAAAGAAGAAAGTTTGTGATGGCACTGACAAGAACTTTGTAGTCATCAACCAGAAGGTACAATTTCGTATATGCACAGTTACAGAGAAGCGTGGCATTTTACTATTTCAATGACAGGGAATCGATCCGCTATCTTTGGATATGCTTGCTAAGGAGGGCATTATTGCTCTTCGTCGTGCCAAGCGCCGTAACATGGAACGATTGACCCTAGCTTGTGGTGGCACTGCAATGAACTCATTCGACGATCTATCTGAATCGTGCCTTGGATATGCTGGTGCCGTCTACGAACATGTTTTGGTAATAACAATTTTACTTTAATTTGACTTAGTAATTTAAAGAGTTTCTGGCGATTAACTTGGCTGTTACGATAGGGTGAAGAAAAGTATACATTCGTTGAAGATTGCCGTAACCCACGAAGCGTTACCATTCTCATCAAAGGACCGAATAAGTATACTTTGACGCAAACGAAAGATGCCATTAGGGATGGACTTCGTGCCGTTGTCAACGCACTTGAAGATGGTTAGTTGGAAGCTACTTGTTCCTTCATAGACCTATGTAATTAAATGCGGTAATGTTATCTCAAGGTTTTGTCGTTCCCGGAGCTGGAGCCGTTGAAGTTGCAACTCACAAGGCCTTGAGTGCGTACAAGGAACAGGTGAAGGGACGTGCTCGCCTGGGTGTGCAGGCATACGCTGATGCCATGCTGGTCATTCCTAAAGTCTTGGCACAGAACGCTGGATTCGATCCTCAAGATTCTATTGTTAAGATGCAGCAAGAGTTCGCTGAAGGCGGACCCCTCATCGGTTTTGATCTGCAATCAGGAGAGCCAATGATTCCTGCCGATCTAGGAATCTATGATAACTACCGTGTTAAGAAACAGATTCTTCATTCTTGGTAACTTTATTTATTTGAAATTCGTTTACATTTTTATTCCATGTTTGCCTTATTTTCTAGCACGGTCATCGCTAGCAATCTGCTTTTGGTGGATGAAATTATGCGTGCTGGTCTGTCATCGTTGAAGTAAAGTCCATGTCTTAAGCTCCACCGAGTTCCTGAGCAGCAATGGAAGACTTTTTCTAATCAATCTGCTTGAATTCTAATTGCGTTCCGGCTCACCATTTTCGTCCGCTTGAAAACTAATGTTATTACAATCTGCTAATCACAACTCAGTTTTAGTTTTTGCTGTGATTATTCATCGTGGAATTTTTTTTTCACAACGAGCTGAGAGAAATCGACTAATGTGAGTTGAGTTTAATAGTCAGTTTTGGCGTGTGGATTAGGGTTATCGACTATTTTTTATTTCTGGAAACTTGTGTTCATGCAAACACGAAAACGACAGCAAAGATAACTAGAAAACGTTCGACCGTTTTTGTCATAGTCGCTTAATTTCAAAATGAATACAGCTACACAATTTTGAGGATTTTAAAAACAGATCAGGATGGGGGAATGGTTAAACTATTAATAATGCAGTATTTGCAATGCAGATGATAGTGTTTTTAGCTGAAGTTTGCTTGAATAAATTTTAATATGGTTGTCTTCGCCGAGTTGTTCTTTGTTTATCGAAACGCATTTCCATCTCTTCTAATATTTTTGGTGTGTAGCGAACAACTAATTTCACTGAGCCATGAGCAGCTTTGAGCAGTTCTACAGCCTTCTCATGATTTTCACCCTCTACAGACTAAAGATGGTGAAAAATTAGTAGCTGTTGAAAAAAATGGGCAAAATCAACTTACCACTCCATTCACAGAGAGCAATTGGTCTCCACGTTTGAGACCCCCATGTCTGTCTGCCACACCTCCAGGGATGATTCTTGATATGTAAATAGGTGAATTTTGCTCTCTTCCTATTATTTATTTAAGTTTAAAGTGATGTTAGGAAATAATTGAATGATTTTTCTTACCTCCCATGACATTGAATCCAAGGCCTTCATCAGTTTTGGGAAGCTCTACAACTCGTGGATGAGCATGACCTTCACTTGCAGCAAAGGCTGCAATTGTAGCTTTGGCTGTGGCAGAAGCACGCACATCAGGGGAGCCTCCCATCTCTACGGTCTCATAAACATGTTCATAGACTTCCCTAACAGCTCTAAGAAAGTCACTCTGCAACACCTTGTGTAAAGCAGACAGTTTTGCCGTTGGAACTTCCCCACCTAGATATGCATTAGTATATGACCTAAAACTCTGACTGAGAAATTTTTGCATTTGTCTTACTTTTCATTAATTTTTCCAACAGTTCCACAGCTCGATTTATATCTACATTAAAAAACATTTGATGGAACAACCAATAACATTGCACAAAAATGTGAAAAAGTTTCCAGTTTACCTTTGTCCAGAGATAACTGCTCGTTTATAGTCGTAGTTGCCATCATTGATATTTCAGTATAATTAAGATGACTGTCAAATTTGGGTTAAGAACAGCTAAATTTCCAGGGCAAAACACACAAAAACTTGCTGTCAATACCCAGGCTCCGCCCTGGCATATTTTGTCCGCCGTTGGAGGAGTGTTTCAACGCCCTCTTTAATAGTAGGAAGTTTCATTTTATCATATAATCTTCCTATAATATTTAATCAATAAAATTGGTTTTTTAGGGTGAAATAATTGAGAACGATTGTGTGTTTCATTTATTCACGTGTGAATTGTGAAGAACTTAGGTCATACTGTTTAGCCAGCCAGCTTTGGTCCAGAAAGAATGGATGCCAATCAATAGCGTGCTCTCAAGTCCCAAACCCTCTTCCCGACTTCCAAGGTTTCATGGTTTCATGTCACAACTTCAAAAGTAGCACCAAATAGATTGCTATCTCAAGAAACCAATGACAGAGCCTATGTTTGACGACTCCGGAATTCGAACACATGCATTTCTATTGCTGAATGTGACCAAAAAACGCACAAAACATTACATCCACGAACAAATTCCAGTTTGATGAACCAGCTGTCTATTATAGACTCGATGCACTTGAGAATGAAGAATAGAGACTACAATATCAAAGGCAGAAAAAAACATTAAGGTAAACGATTAGTTTTTCGTTAAGAATTTAACCCAAAAAGAAGTTTAATGTTCCCTTTTAAAATTTCACAGAGGTGTCTGATTGTACAAATGGCACTTTGAATATTTGAAAACCGGGTTCTTAAATGAATTTCGTACAAAAACGTAATTTTTTTTTCCAGTGAATTTCATGTCTGATAATATTCATCTCTATTATATATTTAAAAAAAAGGAAGTGGAGGAGAGATGGAATTGACCTAGATTTTTGGTTGGCGTGATAAAATTGTAGTTCTTGCCCTTTTTCTTTCATTTGTTTTTGAATGTCACTGTAACGCATCAACACCAGATTCGCGAATTCTGTTTATCCTTTTTATAGGTCAAATGTCGATTTGTGACCTACATGTCTGCCTTATTTGATAGACGAATACGAGGATAGAATGACGGAGTGCGTTCGGGACGGAGACGGAAAACAACAAAACTAAAATAAAATATAAATGGAAAAATGTTCAACAAGTTGCCGGGCGAGAGATTGATATGGTAATTCACTTGAAACACGACGGCTGAGTCAACAAATGCCATGAGCGTCGGGCCGCCCGCTCTTGTGCCCGGCGGGATGGACAAACGCGCCTAGTGCGGACAGAACAGGAGGTACAAATAGCAGTCGGTGTCGATATTAGCTAGCATCGAGTTCTCTGAACGAGCAGTTTAGTCTTGGAAAAGTTCCTATTTCATCTGAGTTTACAATATCCCGAAATAATCATCATGAAATCTACCAAAGTTATTACGCTGTTGCTGATAGCATCATTTGCTATGGTAAAATTATTTAAACTATTTAGAACTAGTCTTAAATCCACAATCTGCATCTAATTTCTGGTTTAAAAATAGCACTTGGCTAGGCCTAGTTAAAGTGCTCGAGTTTATATCCTTATTTCCTGTCTAAATGTTTTCTCTAGTTTTAAGTCATATACCATTCTGAATGTATGGCTTACTTTCATTATCACGTTACTTAATTTAATTCGTTCGCTCACAAACAAAACAGCTCGCTCTTTTTGATGCTACCGCCGAAGCTGCAGCCTCCGAACGCCCACAACGCCGCCGTCGGCCATTTCAACCCGAACTTGATGCTGACGGCAATGTAATTGCGTCACAAGCAACTCCTCGATTTCCTTTTTTACATCAGCGAAGGTCAGTGTCTTTTATAATTTTGACGACATCTGCGATTGTGATATTGATTATTATTATTATTATTTATTTATTTTACTAGAGCATATGGCAAGGTCAACCAAGCTACTGCTTCGGGCAGCAACTCTAATAGCAAATCATTGCAATCTGATATTTCGGAAAGCTGCAAATCCGAGCCTGGCTGCGAGTGGAGCTGCCCTGAAGATCTTAACGAATGCATGTAATTATTTTTTTACATTTATACAGTTAATTCATTACGAAATTTTTAATACGTTTTGTTTTCTAAGATGCCGCTGTAAATTTGATCCACTTGGTACCAACATCCGCGTTTCACGAGAATCAAGACCTTCCCCACCTTAATCAACATACTATTTCATTCTAATGCTTATTACTTGATATTGATAACCATCTCCCATGCGCTGATTTTTTAATTTTGTTTCTGCTGATAGACAATTCACTGTTGCCGTTTATATTTACTCTTCCGCCTCTTCTAAAGGCTATTTTTTAACTTATTTTTTGTTTTAATTAAAAATGGATGATATATAACCACGATTAATAATAACGAGACAACAAAACTATTAGAAGATGAAACCTTTTCTTTGTTAAACGTTCGTATTACCGCTACTTCTCCAACACATCACGACTCAATATGAAACTTCAGACGGAAGCGGATAAGTCCTTCATGACTGCATACCTGGCTGCTTCTATCCTGTTACTTAAAAAAAAACACCCTTTTGCGCAAATTGTAAATAGGGTGAACCTGTTGTGTCGTAAAAATATGTTTATCATGTCTAAGGTCATTATTGTACCTGACCTTCAAAACGGGTTATAAATAGGTACCATGCGCTGATATATCAATGCATTAAAAAAAGGATGCACAAAAAACATCCCATGAGCCTATGCCTGAAAATGCGCCTAGAACGGCCGTTACAAAACAGGCGAAGGGTTCAAAATATCCAACGGCAAAGGCGGCTCCATAGGCCAATAGCGATTCAGGATATATACAACTGTGTTCGCTTTTAGTTGGGTGCGCACATGACTAGCGCATGGTTTCTATTTTGGCTTCAACCTAAGTGTACCCCTGGTACCTACTAGCTTCCTGAAGCTGCTTTGTAAGCCCCATAGCCCAGCACCCCAGCACCAAGCATAGCCCAAGCTCCTTTGTGATAACGTTCTTGAAAAAGTTTTCGACTGCCACCTTGATTAAATTTAATCTTCTGGTGTGTCTTCTACGCTATTTATCCCCAAGAAAGTCTGTAAGTATTGTTTTGTGCTATTTCAAATATTTTCGCTTGTCAAATACTCCAGAATCGGGCAAAAACAATAACTTCCGAGAGACACAATTACGCTTTTGGACGCAAACTAAGCCCCTCCTTTGCCATGATTTTCGAAGTCAGACATGCTTGTTTAGTTTTCTCAAAAATATTTGGAAAGTATTCTTGTACTAAGTCTGCTTGTTTTCTTGAACTCTTTTAGATTTCAAGATAGTCCAAAATGCCCCGTGCTAAAGGAGATTCAAACAAGCCTCGTGGCAGAATGACTGCTTATGCTTATTTCATGCAAACTTGCCGTGAAGAACATAAAAACAAATACCCAGATGAGAATGTTGTGTTCCTCGAGTTCTCCAGGCGGTGTGCTGGCCAGTGGAAGGTAGTTTCTATAATGTGGTCCATCAATCTTGACATACATTTAACCTCTGGTCTTTGTTAAAGCTCATGACTGAAAATGACAAAAAGAGATTCCAAGGAATGGCTGAGCGCGACAAGCTTCGTTTTGAAAATGAAATGAGGCATTACACTCCCCCACAAGGTGCGACCGGTCGTGGAACCAAGCGCAAACAAGTGAAAGATCCGAATGCCCCCAAACGTTCCCTCTCGGCTTTCTTCTGGTACGTTGAAAAGAAGACGTCAACCGTGCCGAAATTTATGTTTAAATTAAATATTTGTTAATCGCGGGATAGGTTTTGCCATGATTTGCGTGGACACGTCAAGGAACAACATCCCGAATACACTTTGGGAGAAATCGCTAAAGAGTTGGGAAGACGCTGGGGTGTATCCGATGATGCTACCAAAGCCCAGTACGCCGCCAAGGCTGAACAAGACAGAGCGCGTTACGAAAGAGTAAGTTATCATCATTTGATAATAATCTCCTGCTTAATCACAGTGTCTTACTTTCATTGGGTTCCCCCAGGATATGAATGCTTACAAGAAAACGAAAATTGAACCCACACATAATGAGTACTACGACGAGGATGACGAAGAAGAAGACGACGACGAATAAAGGGGTTTCCTCTGTGCGAGGGTTATTCTGGTTCTCTTTGTTTCTTTATAGATCTTTCCTTCCCTTGTTTTAAGATTCTATGTGGGCATGTGGTCAAGAAGAGATTCTTCTCTCCTGTTTTACAATTGCTTAACAGAAAGGATTTGAAAGATTGTTCTTACTTTTTCCTAATTTTATTTCTGTGACTGCCTCTGTCATTTTCATCCTACTTGCTCGGTATTCTTGTGCGTACAACAACATACGATATGTATTCGTTCGCATGCTGAATTCGTGAAGAAAACCAAAATAATATCCACGGATTGCCCTTTTGCAATACTTCATGTAAAAATTGGCATTGTATCTTTTTTTTGTCTCGCCGCAAGCTCAATTCATTTCAGGCGCAAGGTCTCAATGCCAATTTTTCCCTACATCACTCAAGTGTACACAAAAAAAATTGGCAAACATAATGAGCCTTGTGTTTGAACATGAATTAGGCTCAAGTTACCCTGGAATAAGAAAAACAAAATTAAGTTCTGAATTTGGATTCTTGGAATTATTTGGTTCCAGGGCTTGGCAATCTACGATATTAGAATTCCAACCCTGAATTCACGTCCGAAAGTCAGTTCTAACAAAAAATATTTTGAGTATCGAACACCCGTCATTCACCAATGAAGCGTTCTTCATTTTCCCTGCGCGAAACATTGTCGTATTTTTTTTTTTTTTTGTACGTCGGCAGCAAAAGTGGCAATGTCTGAAAATACACCGTCATTTTCCTCTTATCGTCTGTACCCTGGGGTTAGTTCTGCTGCCTTTATGATGTAAATGCATTGACTTTTCAGGTAGCCTTCGCTGATTGGTCCTACGAGATAAAATGGGTGGGATTGGCAGACGCAGTGTGACAGCTCACCAGCTATTGTCCCTCGTGAAACCTGCGATAGACGGGTTTTCTTGCCGCCCATTTCATATTGTCGGCTCCCAACGGCATGTACTCTTTTGGGCGAGTTACAAAAAGGACTCCAGGGTTTGCGACGTTTGGTTGCAGGTTTCCGACACTTGGACATCTGGTACCCGACGAAAGGACATCTGTCTACCGACTTTCGGACTAGTGGTTCCCGACGTTTGGGCGCAACAACAAATTGTTGCTGAACCCAACGAGTGGTACACTTGACGCCAAGAGGATTCCAGTGCAATTGACGTTAGGGATTTGACTCTTTTTTTTCCTTGATGATCGGGACCCTAAACGTAAAATGGATACGTATGTAAGCGACAAGTGGACTCCCCATCCAGCGACAAATGGACTCCTGATCTAGGTACACATTAATTATCGGAACTATTTACCTAGAGTATTGTCAACTAGTTTGGTAGTTAATATATTTCATTGCTGTACAAATATCTTGCTATTATTTATTGGTTAATGAAATCTGGTATTTGTGTTGTAAAAAAAAAGTGTAAATAAAATAATATAAAATTAGCGCCACTTGCAATTGCGTTATTTACTTTTTTGTGATGGCTTTTGACAGAAACCAAAGTGTTATTTATACGTTAGTGCAAAATTACGTCAAATCAAAAGAGTGTGTTGCGCACTTGAAGTGCTACGTAGAAAAGGATAGTGATGTCATGAAAGCTGCAATCGAACACGATTGGGGTAGGTTAAAAGTTAATGCCACATATGGTATTATTTCATCCCCTAACAACACACAGAGGATAAACGCCGTAAGTTGTTGCCTTTAATCAAACATAATGATTTCTTTTACTATAATATTCCTTCGTCTTCCTTAACAGCTGTTTGGCGAAATTGAAACCTATCTTACCAATAATATAGAAGCTATTTTCCCAGAACAAGTAAATCTTTCTCGAGCAGGAATTCGAAAGCTCGTTCATTATGTGCTGATACCAGAAGTAAAGCATACTAATTTTTATTACTTAAATTTACAGTACTTATACTTGGCTTATTCCAGGCACTGAGGTATGGTGTAGCAATACAAACCATTTCCTATAACCTTAATGCATATTCTATTCAAGACATTGTATGGTATGGTTACGAGCACTTCATGTGCTGATTGAGAAATATGAATCTGGAAGCAAAGGTAATAACACGAAACAATTCAAATGCCTATATTAAGTAATTAATGAACACGCCATTTTTTCATTTACAGTGCAACCTCATAAGTCTGACTCAAAGTCAACAGCAATACTTGATTCGAGTAACCAATGTATACATGGAAAAAAGATAATGGTAACGTAGTTATTCTTATGGAAATCGCTGCCTTGCTTGTTCGTGTCTATATGATGGTTTTGATTGCGGAATACGAGTGAAAAGTTATGGATGCAAGTTGTTTCCTTCTGGCAAAGCTAGAATGGTTTTACTTTTACTTCTATTAATCCGAATACCATTCTGGCCGACATTATGCCTTGCGCTTGTTCGTATGTGTTGCAAGAAACTGAATAAAGGTATGAAATTGAAATAAAATGTAACATATCTAAAACATATAAAGTTATTTTTGGGCAGCATGTGCATTTCTTTGCACTTTGTTCAGTTTACACAAGCAGGTAGCCAAGCTTCTTCATTATCGGAAAGAAACGGTTATAGGCCTAGTTTTTTAAGCTTATTCAAAAACTCTTTATTGATTGAAGCCATATCTTATCAGTGAAGAATGATATTTTGACTCTAGAAACCATATGAAAAGGACAATGTTTTTCATTGTTTTTTACCTGAGGTTACTGCTAACGGATTTAGTGATCTTTGACTAGCGTCGACATATGTATGCTCTGCTTTCATTTCCGCGTTTCCTCTATCGCATAATCATTGCATGCAAACCTACATAATTTCCGAAATTTTGTTTTGAATTATGCCCCCATTTATTTACTTCATGAGCCATATGGGTAGCGCGCACTACAGTGTGTAACAATGGTAACTGATTTACGCCAAGTCAAAACAAGAAAGCAAACCAGCATACAGTGCCGGATATTCTTCTGTTTCAAACATGCTTCATTGTAAAAAAATGACGTCAACTCCGACTTCAAATGGACACATCACATCAACTCCGCTGATAGCAACAGCTTCTACTATTCCATCCAGGGTCAAATTCGGAATGGAGAATTCCCACTCAATTCCCAACTTTACGTCAAAACTTGTTATCACCACTGAGCTGACTGGATATTCTGCCACGTAAATATATACCCTATAGCAACGTTTGGAATTTATAACGCAATGACTCCAACTTACGACGTGTAGGGTATTGAGGAGGGGTTAAGTCAGCTAGCCACTCAGAAGCTATCCGGAAGCGAGAATTGGTGTGGAATTTTCCTTTACTTGATCGATAGTAAAGGTAAGTGTTGCTGCTGCAAATAACAATGTAATACATTCGTTAATTTCACAGTACTATTTGAAGATTTACTATGTTAGCTTTATCTTTTACTGCATATTCACATTGGACTAATTGAGAAAACTTGGGCTGCTGGCTGTTCATCAATAGCAGATGTAAGATCTTCTGCTGTAATAGCAATACAATTGGCTTATTAATTTCCGAGTGTTATTTGAAGATTTGATGTGTTAACTTTACCTTTTCCTGCAAATTCACATTGAATGAATGACATATCCTGGGTTATTGGCTGTTCATCCATCGCACAGGTAAGATCTTGTACTGTAAATACAATATAATTCATTCACTCATTAGAGTATTATTTAAAGAATAACTACATTACCATTATCTTTTTTTCCATGTATACATTAGTTACTCGAGTCAAGTATGGCTGTTGATGTAAGATCTTCCGCTGTAATAGCAATACAATTGGCTCATTAATTTCAGTGTTATTTGAAGATTTCATGTGTTAACTTTACCTTGAGGTGAAGTAATTCCGAAAATTAATGTGTACCTAAATTAGGAGTCCATTTGTCGCTGGATCGGGAGTCCACTTGTCGCTGACATACGTATCCATTTTAAGTTTATAGTCCCGATCATCAAGTAAAAAAAAAATCAAAAGCCCTAACGTCAATTGCACTGGAATCCTCTTGGCGTCAAGTGTACCACTCGTTGGGTTCAGCAACAATTTATTGTTGCGCCCAAACGTCGGGAACCACTAGTCCGAAAGTCGGTAGACAGATGTCCTTTCGTCGGGTACCAGATGTCCAAGTGTCGGAAACCTGCAACCAAACGTCGCAAACCCTGGAGTCCTTTTTGTAACTCGCCCAAAAGACTCTGTCCCGCTCCCAACCCCGATCCATGCTAGTCTATAAGAAAGATTTTAAGCAATCGTCTTTCTAAGTCGTGACAAAAACTGTCTCAGTTTCAGTCATGCGTTCTCCTACTCTGAGTTTCGTTGCAAGTGTATTTCTTTTTTCATACATTGCACTAGCTGATGAGTTACAAAGCACTAACGTAGTCAAGGCTAGAATTGAGGTAAGCATTACTAATTTATGTATTATTAATATGATAATTCCAAACATGAAGATTGACATGTCCTTTACTTTTTAGAGCTGTGGTGGGTGACGTCTGAACAGACTTCCTCAGGTGAAGAAATTCATTTACGAGGATGTTGAGTTATTGTATCCTTTTGATGAAATAATTTAGTTATAATGTGAAGTATCTATGATAAGGATGTTTTCCTTAACTGCTTTTGTTTGACAGTCACAATGTGCTGTTCAAGTCCATTCCAGGTGCATCTCCTTCTATTCTCCTTTTGAATGAATTCGATGAAGTTGTGGAGAAGGTTGATATTTCAGAATTTTCAAGAGAGGAGTGCAACAACTTCCTTTTGCGCCGTGGCTTCTTTAAAAAGTCAAACACAATTGATGAGGTGCCTGAACATTTATTGAATGGTCCTTACTTTCCAAAAGAGGATTTGTAGGCTGAATCTATTTGTTTGTAAAAATATCTGATGGCTTTTGTATGCTGTTTTCTAAAAGCTCAAATTTCAATTGGCTTGTATGAAGCTTGCATTGCTAAACTTTAATAATGGTGCATGCAAGCAGATGAGGCAGTGCAGTTTCTGTGCTGTGGCCAAACAATTTGATGCTGTTGAATACAACACAATCAAGCTGTCTACAATAACTAGTTGTAATGCATTGGTAACGTACACAAGTGCGTGTTATTATTTTTCATTAGTGATCCGACAACGTATGAGGTAATATTTTATATCTTATTCTGTTTTCGAATATTCCGAGTAAACAATTGGTCGTTGTGTGTGACTGATTCTAGGCTTACAATTCCTTAGAAGGACGCTGCATGTGTGCACAGCTGTTATTTACATGTCGACTTTGTGGTCAGTTCTTCCGTCTTTCGATGCACATTTCGTCGTGTGGAACATGAGGTTTTACGTCGGTGGTTTTTGACTGAATTCTAATCATCCCCTCTAGTCGAATGGCTGATGCAAATTGTACGACTGTACATTGTTATAGCTCATGCATGCTTTTAGCGAACGAGTTTTGTTGAAGGTAAGTGTCACGATTAAATATCCTGATCCTCGTAATTGCCATAATGTACTAAGTAATGTTTTATATGGAACAAAAATTTTAAAATGTTTCTTTGTCACATGAATGACTTTATGTTCCTACGCTACGCTTACCACGCAAACTCGAGGAGTTGGTTAGTTGGCATGGAAACATGAAATCAACTATACTTATCTGTATTTAGTGCTGTTATAATCAAGAGAAGCCGATATGGATAATCGCCAGGTTCTGATTAATATCTTACAAGACATGCAAAACAATATTAAGGTGGTGTTGCAATTAGCAAAACAACCCAGTGATGAACCATTGCAAGAGAGATTCTATCACTGGCTTAAAGAACGCTTCCCACTTTGGAAGAACAACGAAGAAATACCTGATATATCGACCTGTAATCAGTCAATAGACGAAACGGTGGATACCGTGAACAGATTTGCTCAGTACATAGCGGACGAGATTGCAAAGGGACAAACGGTGGATGGATGTCGGACAAGGCTGCCACGACTCCGGGAAGAGCGAGAAAGAATGGAAACCCGATTACGCCAACTAAAGGTGGATCGAGAACACGAGGAAGCTTTGCAAAGATCAGAGTTGCAATCTCGACTTGACCTGATTCAAGATCTGAAAACCCGTTTGCGAGAGACGGAAGAACGGACGACTAGCTGTGTTCGCCTGGCAAAGTATAGTTTAAAATTTTTAAACTTGTTTGAAGACAGAATTGTGCGTACGTGTATTTCACTTATTAACAATTTTATTGTTATTTACTTTTCATTTTTTTAGAGAATGCAGAGAAATGGCAAGGAAAGAATGGGATTCAAAAAATCAGAAACCGCTCGAGGAACAAAAACTTCATTTTGAACTCCTGAGCGCTCAGCTCGCCAACCTTATGAAGGAGAATGCAATCACGGAAAATCAGTTAACGAAATGTTGGTAAGTTACTAAATATCAATTGTTTGTTTTTTTATTTATTTATCACTCTGATTTTATGGTTTGTTAGTGAAGAGCGGAAGCAAGATGTAGAAACGATGACTATTAAAATGAACGAAGATATTCGCCAACGTCAAGAGGAAGTAGATAATCTGAAACGTGAAGTTTCACTCGAAAGGAAAAAACTTCAAGAGTTAGAAGATGCCTTAGCAATCGTGACAATAGATTACGACTTAATCATGGAACAACGCCAAAAGGAAGCTGAAGAAGCGCTGCGACGGCAAATAGAAGAGCAGATCCGCGAAAAAGCTGCTATCAAAATCCAGCGGTGGTACCGTTTCATTCTCTTTAGAACCATTAGAGCGCGTCGAAGAAGGAAGAAGTCAAAACGTAAAGTATCTAAGGAAGTCAAAAGAGCTCCTATAGAAAGGAACAAGATAGCTCCTGAAGAAGCACGTCCGAATAGCGAGTACGAGAGAGATACATCCAGAGAATTAGGTTCCACAGAAGCTGTTCTTGGCGTCCTAGTAGCGCGGAAGTCTGCTATAATGCGTAATAGAAGTTTTGCCGTCTCCGATGCAACTGATTTAAATACAGAAGATACTCCCTCTGAATTTGAAGATGGAAAAGAATTGGGTAAAAAGAACCCACCGAAACCTAAAAATAAGAAGACCACTTCTGCTGTTCGTCCCCTCACCGTAAAAAAAGGAACCAATTCTGCTGACAAGGAAGTGAAGATCAAGCCTACAACTAGCCAAAATCGTTCTTCACAAACGGACAATCGGGTTCCCAAATCCAAGAAACTTTTTCGGTAGTTACTGTCTGAACAGGCATAGAATCAGAAAATAGGTATGTAGAAACGTCATGCTCACTGCGTGCTGGACGCACATATTCTCGGTAATCGTAATAGTGTATTCTCTCTCCATAAACTATCAGTATGATATAAAAAAAGTGGCATTGTTGTAGAGTTAGCTTATACGAATATTGTGTGGAATGTATTCTGTGCGTCTGGGAACTGCGTAGATTCGACACTTTTATAGTGTGATCGTCTGTCTGCGTGTTGGCAATTTCTTTGACTAAGACAACCACGTATTCGCTTTGCTTATTCTGAATGACTGCAATCCACGACATCTAACAATAAAACAAAAGGTATACAACCACAGTTAGATGTATCGTTTTTTATTATTTTTTATTATTTTTATTATTCTTTTTGTCTGATAGGATATGACAGGGGAAAAAATGGCTTTTGAAAATTACGAATTTTTTTTCTAGGACATGCTTAAAACTGTTTTCAAGACATTCGCTGCAGAAGAGGTAATTTTCTCAAAGGAAGTTATTGATAGAAGATTACAAGAGGCATTCTGCAAAATAAGTTGCAGTTTTTACGATACTTCCGATACTACCCGAAGCTATCGAAAACGATATTAAAATTAACTTTTTAACTATTAGAATCGAACTCTAAAATTAAAACTCAATCGAATTTCAAGATAGGGATTCTGTCTAAAGATCTAGATGAAATGATACAGTACACAACTGGACCCTAGTTGTCTATATTTGTCGCAGTAGATAGCGTTAGCTTAAAAAATAATTTCGATCGAAATCACGATAATTTCATCGAAATCAGCGTTCATTTTTTATTGTGCCATGTATTTTTTCCCAAGGCCATTAGGAATTTCGCGAACACCGGGAGCCGTTGAGTAGTTTTAAGCCACCAACCGGATTTTTCTTTTATTCGTTTGCACGAAAAAATGGTTTTTCTAAGCACGTTTCAAAACAGGGGTAAAAAAGTGGCTAGTGCAAATTTTAACCCCCAGCTGTCGCTGAGAGACACAACCAGGAACCCTTTTGTATTGGTGTTAGGCCATGTTGATGTATGTATGGTGGGTTCACTGTTCAACAAAAACAAGTGAGTTGATTTCAATGATTACGTCATTATTGTTATAATAATTAATATATTTGATCATAAGCTATTTACGAAAATGCTAATCGAAGTGGACGATCCTCGAACGGTCACAGTGATGGGACTCCTGCAACATTGTAATTCATCTGAACTGAAAGAACTTTTAAACGAAGACGCCCGCTTAGAGTTTATCATTCGCGATTCTCAGTTGGTAATTATATTGCTAGTTACTACATTTTTTCTTTATTTATTTCAACAGAACAATGATTACATTTACCTTTTCTAGGTCAAGCAACAAGAAGGAGAAAAAGATATGCTACTAGCAAGCAACAAATCTTTAGCTGAATACAACTTAACTTGGGAACCTAAGATTAGTTCTAGAAAGCAGAAATTAGTTGAACTCTATCAGATTGGCTCTCAGCTTGAAAGAAGTCAAGAAGAAAAAGAAAAGCGGATGGAAGAGCAAGGTGATAGTATCACACTTGACACAGCAATTGGTTTACTTCAATCTGCCACACTACAAGCTGAAGAAGAGTCTGAACAACTGGCTGATAAATTTCTTGATAGAGCTTTGGATGTTGATACATTTGTTGAGGAATTTCAACAGAGACGCAAGATGGCTCATCTACGCAAAGTCAAGGCTGATAAAATGAAAGAACTTGTTGCCAAACAAAAGCATTCTGCTCATCAACATGGCATTTCAACCCACATAAGGCCAGCCCCACCTCTTCCAAGCTATGTCACTCATTCTTCAAGTGCCAATCCTCCACCTTACCCTATCCAGAATGCTCCAGGAAACCTTCCCTATCCAATCTTCCCCCCAAACAATGCTTCTAGTATGCCCTACCCTATCTATCCAAATTGTAATGTATATGACCCCAGGATGTAAATTGGAAACATCCTGCTACAGTGTAATTCAAGGTTTACAATATTTGAAGCAGTCTTCACTTTTTTCTTGTCTTGTATTTAAAGGCCTACAAACATTAATAGTGAGTTCAACTGTACACAAACCAAAAAACTTTATGGCCTCTTGTAATTTTCTTTTATTACATCATAATTAGGTTTTCCTAGCATGTGGAGCCCAGCCAAAATCATGATGCTTAATAAAACAAATGCAATAGCATTGTCTGATTTTTTAAATTCAGTTTCATTTATTCTTGCATCATATTTGGCCTGCCATCTCTCTTTGGCTACAGTTCTTCTATTCAATGTAGTCCCATAATGAAGTCTAGACCATTGGTCATAGTCGTAAACAGTTGTTCGTCCTGTAGCTGGTTGTGATCTAGTCTTCTTAAAAGGTGACTGTGTTTCACTTTCTTCATGCACTACATCAACTCCATGGGGAATGAAACCATCATGTGGCAGAAGTCCTTTATCGTACATTTTACGAAGCTTTAGATTTCCAAGGATTTCATAAGCAGTAGAGATCTGCCTAAATTTGACAGCAGATTCTTCACTCTGGTCACTCACATCTGGATGGAAAACTTTCGACAACTTATAAAACGAAGCTTTGATTTCTGCTTGTGTAGATTTAGAGGTCAATCCCAGAATTTCGTAGTGATTTGCTGGAGGTCGAGTTTTTTTCGAAGATAGAAACCTGCGTGAAGGCCTAACCCAGAGAGCGAATGTATTGTTTATGGAACTTTTGACGATCCAACAACCAAGGTAGCAAGCAAACATGATCACCTACTACGGTTACGGAAAAAAAGTTAAATTGCACATTCTGTTACATTACTTTCCAGAATTTACCCCAGACGAAGTTGAAAACATTTAATTTAAGTAAGCCAATATTTATTATTTGTTTTGCATGTCGACTTGTTACGAAACACTTTCGTCTGCTCGATACAATTTGAAGAAGGGACTAAACAGTAAATAATAGACAGTAAAAATTCTATTACGACGACGTGATCAGCTAAACCAGAGTCATAGAAACCTGGTTGCTCCACGGTGTGTGTAAATGCCACAAGGATTTGCGGGGACTTGTGGTCGAAATTTCCGCCCCTTTGTGGGCGGAGCTGGCAGCGTCGGAGAGCCATCTGTTGACTAGAATTAGAGATATCCTGCCATCCTGCAATAAAATCATAAGGGATACGACATTAAATATCAGTTGTTGGGTCTAGTGGATAGCACCTACGATCGAGTTCGAATCCAGTAGCTGGATTATCTTTTTTCCATTTCCTAACGTATGCTGACCACACGCTGCGCTAGGTTCCACTTTCCACTGTTTTTCCACTCATTTCAATTCTGTATTAAAATTTTATATTACGTAATTTTATATTAGTATCATATCTATTACGCCTCTGTCAATTAACTTTTTTGCGCAAGAAGTATTGCGCGCTGACAGGACGTTATTATAGTAGGCCATGCTTGAAAGACACGCTTGACTTGGCCATCCGACTACTCTAAGTACAAACGCTGGAGGGGTGTTCTACGGCTACTGATTCCATTTGGTTGGGACCGCGTAGTACTCAACCAAAACCGCTAGGTTCGCTATAAAACTGCCAGAATTCGACCACAAGTCCCCGCAAACCCTTGTAGCATTTACACACACCGTGGAGCAACCAGGTTTCTATGACTCTGGCTAAACAATTCGAAAACTTCATAGGTTACGGAAAAAATCATCTGCCAGTTAAAATCAGTGTTCGATTTTGAGCCTATGGTGTGTTTGTTTTACTGAATTCTGAGAGATGTCGCTTTATAATGATTTTCGTCAAAATGAGAAGGCTATAGCCCTCATTACTATTGGCCAAATTTCAAATTTGGCTTAAAATACGCATGTCTCGAATGAAATTTACAAATCCAATTAGGAACGAACAGCACACAGGGTGTTGTCCAAGAGGAGCACATAGTCAAGCCAATCATTCTCGCCGATCAACCATGTAAGGATAGTCGTCTTAAAAATTCCTTGTTTACAAAATCTAAAGTTGGTAAAAAGACTGAAAGATTTATGTGTTTCTTTTTTAATAATGATGGTTTGCCAAGAAGGAAGGCTCAGTGACGAAAAGGCTAAAAACCACCAACTTGTTGAAAAAGAACAGACAACTTAGACAAGTTTAGGGGCATGTTAGATCGCTCATGTGGATATTGGAAGGATACACTGCTCATCTTTTCAAGTATTTGAAACTCCATGGAGGTCATGCAAGAAAAAACAATTAATAAGGTAATTACATATATTATACATGTTGTTGCATATTATGCATACTGTTGCACGATGAAGAACTCTGATGGAGAAGCTACATGTTACCAATCAGTTGCTGAAATAGGAGAAACTTTGATGAATGGTTTTGTCATCAAGCTGTTGGTAATTGAGCTAAGGACATTCAAAGTGCTGCTGTTTTCCAATTTGTACCTTAGGACTTTCCACGCCAACTTCTGGTCTTCCTATTCTATAAGTCTGGCTGATAGGATGGCAGAAACAGCAAGTAAGCAACCAAGTTTTTAATATTGTACTTCAAAAAAGTGTGAAACCAATCTTTTAGGAAACAGTGTGTTGAGTGTAGTGACTAAGAACCTTTTCAACCATGGAGTGATTGGGATGTCATAAGTGTACTGTGTCAACTCTTGACCTGATTTTTCATTGCTGATTTCCATCTTTGGATCTGGATGAGCTAGTCGCTTAGCCAAGCCTTTCTCTTCATCCATACTTTTAAGGAAATTTTTGTCTTGAACCCAAATAGGTTTTTCTAGGTATGCAATGTGGCTTCATTACATAACCTGGCATTATGTTGTCCAAAAAGAAGCCTAGTACTCCTGCTGTGCTCGTGCTCATGAGAACAGTGACTATCTAACTGAAGATATGCAATCGCCTGTAAATATCAAGATGGGCTTTCATCCATTGTGAAGGGGAAGGTATGGAAACAATCTTCTCTGAAATTTATCAGTAACACCATGATTTTATTTTAGTGAGTTTAGTGAGAATTCTTTCATCAGATGAATTTTTCAACTCTAACTTCTACCGTTTATTCATTATTAGTTTTTCTTTATTACTGTTGATTTTTCCTTTGATTATGCCATAATAGTTTTCTTTCATTTGCATTGTAGGAAAGTGAACTATCATGGGGGGTGATCTTCATACCAAGGATGCTGTGTGTGTCCTCTCAGTGATCCTAGGTCAATACTGAGGGGATCTAATAAAGGGCTGTAATGGTTGCAGAAAAACGAGCCATTTGCTGCAATTACGTGCAGGTTATCTTAACAGCATTCTTCCATTGGAATTTCGGCCCATATTGTCTAGCTCGAAGACAGGGCTGGTTATCTGATGCTTGATAAATTAATTTCTTTATCTGTTGCACAGGAATAGTGGATACTTGGGATATCAAAACACAGCTGCTGATGTATCTGTAAGATGTGGCCTAGCACTTACCACATTCATATCACATTGATCCTTACTTTACTAATGGCATTAACGGACAATTAGATAAGATGTAAGGCAAGCAATGTTACAGGAATTTTTTCTTATAGGATGAATTTAAATTTTTTTCTTTTACAGAAGTGTTGATCAAAGTTATCTCGTTGACTTTGTGGAACATTCGGGTTTGACGTTAAACTTATCAGAAGCGAGTGTGATTAAGAACAAGAAAATCACGGGTAAGAAAGATTGTGCAGCATGGCTTATTAGCATGGCATATTATGGCAGATTTCTTTCGATACCGTTGTCTTTTACCGTCGTTTTTATACCGTCATATAGTTATTAACTCTGCTGGTGCCCAGTTTCGGAATTTTATTGCACATCGTTCCCTGTCGAAATTGTCTGCTTCGTGCTGAGAACCTGTATTCGCAAAAAATACCTTGTCATCGTTGTTTTGTCATAGGTAGTTGTGTGGAATGGGCATGTAGGTAACCAAATATTTTAGTAATAATATTATTACCCGGATACAAGTTAAATTATATTCATCAATTTGATAAATTTTGATTATGCTTGATACCAAATTAACATGATTTCCAAGAATAATTTGTGTTTCCATGCAGAAGTACCAGAGTAATGTGACAAACATTCACAACAGTGATTACCCTTCACAAAGCTAACATTTAGTATGCTACTATTATTTGTTTTATAAATTTAGTTATAATTTAATTCAGCTTTTTATTTAGTGGAATATAATTTATTTCAGTTTTTCTGATGCAGTTTGGAAGCCACTTGGTGTAAACTTTTCGTCAGGTACTCACAAAAAACAGATTGGCAAATCTAACAAATGGTATGCAATGGGTAACAGTTTTATTACAGTTGGAAGTAGTTTTTCCAAACATACATTCCGAACTCATTTTTAACACACTAACATATAGTTGCATCACATGTGGGTGGGTGAGATTTTGTTCCAGGAATTTCAGGCGTTGCGACTGAAAGATTGGCGAGCCAAAGGACGCCCTGCCCTGTTTACCACAGCGTTGAAGGATTGATGTATCCAGTGCCAAATCGCCACAGCTGGAACGTTTGTATCGGCGACAAGCACCCACCAGCAGCAGACGAAATCCGAAGTGTGTGTACGTGCGCGTGTGATACGTTTGACAACATCGTAACTCGAGCGAAAAGCGAGTATTTCGAGATTATTGTTGAAGTTGTGGGCAGTTCTTGGTCCATGTGTGATTCAACGTAAAGGTATGTGCAGCTTGCAATCGCCCAGTTTCTTGCTTTCCCATTTTTCCTTTAACAGTTTGACACTTTCGACGTAAATACCCCGAGGAAAAGGCGTCTTGCATGAAGTTGTTGAAAGTGTGGGTGAAGGACTGATTTTTGTAGCGTCATCCAAAGCTATTAGCAATGCTGTTGGATGTCAGAATCATTTACGTTATTGCCCAGACTTTCATTGCCTTCCAAAAAATCGTCTGCTCGACGAAACTCTGTTCGCGAAAATGCTTAAGCATCTTTCAGTGTTACTCCTGTTGAAGCCGAGGCGAATAGCTGAAACACACGTATCATTTCATCTCTTTTTTGCCTCATCATTGTACGGAAACTATGTTAGTAACCTTTTGTTTTGCGTTTTTGTTTTTGTTAAAACTTCCCATATCATTTTCAAGTGCAATTTTTATTTTTTTTTAGGTAGCTGTATGGATGTGTAAAGAATGGTGGTTGCAGGTCATGAGAGCCATTCCTTTATACAATACCTTTCCATTTTTATTGCTTTAAGTTTTGTCATTTTAGCCGCTGAATGTAGCTGGAACAGAACACATTGGAATTTTAACGTCAAGACATCTGGCTGGTTGGACGATTAAACATCCCTCTGTGGGGACACAGATATTGCGTCTAGTTTTTATCTGTAGATTATTTCTGAGATAATAACTTTGTCACCAACACCGTGACTTTGATAACCAGCAGTTGAACAGCCTTTCAATTCCAAACAAAAGGAGTCATGGTAATTGTATGTTTTGTATACATTTCTGTATAAACTATCACTTATCTAGATTTACTCAATTGACATGACACTCTATATGGCTGGCATTGGAGTAGCTAATGCTGTTCATATGCAGAATATGTCACTGAGAAGGGGTTCTATTATGGTAGGAGTACCATGTTTTACTACAGGCTGACCAGAATCACAAACACATTGATTGAAAACTATCATCAGTTTCAACAATTGATACGTAAAATAATAGTAATATTACAAAATTGTAATAATATTCAAATGGTAAGTAAATACTTTGGAATTGTTGTTGCGAAAAAACAACAATTTATAATATAGATTGTAGTACCAAACGTATTGTATACTATCATATGGTTTAAGTAATTATTAACATTAATACATAATTTTTCGTAGTTATTGTATTATAGAAGTATTGAAAATTTATTTTTTAATTTGTTTATGGTAAGGTACATTATATATCAATTATGATTGTTTGTTATCCTACCAAATTTAAAATAATTGTACTTTTTACTTTGTTTAATTGTACTTTGTAAATTATAGGGTTTTTTTTTGCTTTGCTTATTTGTTAGTAAACAGAACTATTTTTTGGCTTAGTGTAACATTAAATAATTTAACAGCTATTCAAATTCGAACAGTTGAAATATCAAGTAGATTCACATATGCAGGTAATATGTTAAAATAGTGTTTTGCAGGTACAAGAATTACACATACATATTTAAACTTTATTAATAAGATTTTCAATGTTTAATTATTTCTATTTACATTCAGAAGTAACCGGTTAGTAATGTGAATTAAAGGACATGACTATATGATGAATACCAGCAGTGATGAAGCCTAAGAGTAGCAACGAACATAAAAAGTATGGTACTATAAATTTTTTAAATAATTAGTGGTACTTAACAAATTTCAATACCTCATTTGATGCAGTTGAAAGGCAGCCAGAGTAAACACGCCAGCATCTACTCATGGATTGAAAGGGTCGTTCCTAAAAGAAATGGAATGCTATTGGTAACAGTTTGATTTAATTAAGAATTAGTTTACTAACATAGATTTAGAACTAATTTAATTGAAGTAGAGATATCCTCTAACTTTCTACAATTAAAGAAGACAATGAAGCTACTTAGTATAAATTCAACCTACCTGATAAGCGAATCGATCGTCGATGGTGATATAGTTGTGGTACATCTGTAGAGGCAAGACTCCGAACGAATGTTAACATCTATCGTCTAGACGACGCCTTAAATACTCGCAGACACGTGTCACATTATTGCTTTCCCGGAAGTAGAGCGTAGGGTAGAGGGACCTAATTCTGAAGGTCGATAGGTTGAAGGACAAATTTTTATTTCCAGGTGAGCCCGAGGTTATAGCCATTCCCCATCGATTGACCTTAGGTTACTTTGATTTTCTTTTCTTTTTTTTTTTTTTTTTTTTTTTTTTGTTTGTTTCCAAGTGCCTAAAACAGACGAAGAACCTCGGGCATACACAAAAAGGAGAGGGAAGGGGGGAGGAAGGAAAAAAAAAGAAGCTAGAAGCTCAGTAGCTCTTTCACCTGCACGCTGTGCACTAGTGTAGATTTGTTGCTTGCAATCCACGTCTAAATATTCTTAGAACTTTCGCACGTGCTCTTAGCTTTCGCAAATTGTAGATTCATCAATAACGCACTGCATCAGCACCTGGGTTAGCCTCTGCACTGGCCTTGATTAGTTGGGTAGTATAAGTCTAGATGAAATAGATTAAGTTAAGGATAAGTAGGCCTAAAGTTAAGTTAAGAGTAAGGCGTAAGCGTAGTCCACCTCAATTCGTTACCTTTGCACAACACTATCTCAGCCATTTTCTTTCACTGTTTTATGCAATTATTAACCGTAGTGGTCGTTCGCTAACCATTTTTTTTCTTACAAACAATTGTACATTTCAACTTCTTAACACAATTTACACATGAACCGCCAATCCGGCCAATTTTTAAAAAAAAAATTTTTCTCCATGTAACTGTAATTCGTGTACCTGATGTCTGTTAAAATTAAGATGAAATTTGTTGCTGTTCAAATGTAAAAAAAATTTTTTTTTTCTCGTTTCTGTACAATCAGCAGGGTAATCTCTGGGGCTGAAGGGCAACGAAGATCGCCGTCGCAGCCATTGGAATACCGCCCAGGATTCTGAGGTATATATTTAAAAACTCGGTATCTCATCATGATTTTTTCTTTAAATTTTATGTGCCTAGGAAGGCCATAGCTCCACTGAAGAGGACCTTTGGACAACGAAGGTCATCACCAGGATTCTAGTCCAAAATTACAAGGTATTCAAAAAATTGAAGTGCATTACTATTCTATGTAGTAATTTGTGTATAAGAGGGTTGGCAACGCTACCGATGAGGATTACTGGACGTCGGGGATAACCACTGGAGCTGCCAAGGATTGCCAGGTATTACTTTCACAATTTAAAGTGTTTAATCGTGTTTCTTTATGTATTTCGGACGGTCCACATCATCTCCGAGGTGGGCCACTCGACAACGAGGTTCGCTTTCGAAGCCTCCTGGAATTATCGCCCAAAATTGTGAAGTATTTAATTGAAAGTCTTAGGTTGTGATCTATGATTTATTTTGTTTTTATGTATTTAGGAGGGCCTCACCATCATCGAAGAGGATGCTGGACATCGTGGATCGCCGCTGGAGTAACAAGATCGTCGCAATGGATATTTAAGGTATATGTTTTACACGTTTAAGTGTCTAAACATGTTTTTTAAATGTATTTAGGATGGCCCACATCATCACCGAAGAGGGTAACTGGACAACGAAGTACGCCGTTGGAGCCACCAGGATCGTCGCTCAAAATTGTCACGTATTTTATCGAAAATTTTTACTGTCAATTCATTAACCATTAATTTATTTTGTTTTTATGTATTTAGGAGGGCGCCATCATCGCCGAGGAGGACCATTGGACAACGTGTTTCGCCGTCGGGTTCACCAGGATAATCGCCCAAAATGGTCAAGTATTTAATTCAAAGTTATAAGTTTTACATTATGATCTCATTTTGTTTTTATGTATTTAGGAGGGCCGCACCATCATAAGAGACGATGCTGGACATCGAGATTCGACGCTGTAGCAACGACATTGTCGGCATGGGTATTGTGGGTTTTTAAAAAATTAACGCTAAGTGTTTAATCGTGTTTTTTGGGCTTCGAAGAGGGCTTCACCACCACCAAAAAGGACGCTGGAGCATCGATATCGTCGCCGTGGATGTTTCAGGTATATCATTTACTCGTATAATTGTGTATTCATGTTTTTGTTTTGTAATTAGGAGGGTTCCATCATCGCCGAAGAGGATTACTAGACTACGAGGTTCGCCGTCGGAGCTACCAGGATCGTCGCCCAACATTGTCAAGTATTTCATTGAAATTCTTAAGTCTTACACCACTCATTTATTTTGTTTTTTATGTGTTTACGAGGGCGGCATCATCGCCGAAGAGGATCACTGGCCAGCATGGTTTGCCGTAGGAGGCACCAGTATCGTCACCCAAAATCGTCAAGTATTTCATTCAAAGTTATACGTTTTACACTATGATCTCATCTTGTTATGTATTTAGGAGGGCCTTACCACCATCTGAGAGGATGCTGGATATCGAGGATCGCCGCTGGAGCAACGAGGTTATCGCAATGGATGTTTCAGGTATATTTCTTTACATGTTTATTTGCCTAATCATGTTTTTTTTTTTATGTATTTAGGAGGGCTCCGTCGTTGTCGAATAGGATCACTGGACGTCGTAGGGTGTCGTTGGAGCAACGGAAATCGCTGCCCATCCCGTCGTACACGCCCATTAGGTCGATGGGGAAAAAAAGATGGTACGGTTGAGTATTGCCTAATTGGCATTTTTCTACTTTATTCCATGTTACTCGTGTGTTTTACAAGTATGTTGCTCTTGTCCTATATTCCTTACCTTTGTTTTTCCTTATGCATGACGGCTTAGTTTTAACTTTGACTGAGCACGCAAATTCACTACACCTGTACCCCACGGTTCACTCACGGTTTGTTTGCTTTTTTGCACCGGGTTGGGGTTAGCGTATCAGGTAATGTAGGCCTGCTCACATTGGTTTCAGGCCAAGGATTTAGTTGGTGCAGGTTTACTAACACTTGCTACTTCTAAAATAAAAAGTAAAACAAAATAAATCTATTTTATGTCAGCATACTCTTTTGAGTATGGTTTCTTGACTTGAGTAATATATAAATCGCGTGCGATCGGGTTGTAAACCCCGATTTGACAACCCGACAAAACGTGATGGGGCAGCAACCGTTCCGACCTGTCGCATAGGCAAGAATGAAAAACCCGCTGAACAAGAAATCGGTTCGAGCGATACGGGTTTGTGGGGCTGATTGGTCTCACAGTTTTCCTCAACGGATGTGTTGCAACGCTGTCTCACAAACGTCTGCACACGAGTTCTCACCTCAGTTTTTTTAGTGCAGTGAAGAAAGTTATGCAAACCAAGGATATCGGTACATATTTGACAATTTCATGTTAACGATTATTTATTTAGATGTTGTTATTTAGATGTTTAGCTTATTGAAAATGGATTACAAATTAAATATATGCCGAACGTTAATAGTAATGACGCTTAATACTATATTGATGTAATTGTATGAATACTAATCGCCTTCAAAACAAATCATCGCTTGTGTTCGGGTTTCGTGTCCGATAAAAATGAACATGGAGTTAATAAAAAACAGCTCATTACTCGCTACACAAATTGTGATCCAAGCCGGGCGGTTTTACTAAAGAAATTAGATGTTTTACAACGCTGTTAAACATGTTTCACATGAAGCTGCTAAATCTTATCCGTGACATTGCAGAAAGTTGTTAAACTGTGGCAAACCTTGTACTAAGGTTTAACATTGCATAACTCTGTCAAAATGTAATGTTGTAATATCAGTAAAAAAAATTAAACTTATCTTGCAACAAATGAAACTGTGTGACGTTAACAAATGTACACTGTCTTGTGCAAAAGAAACTCTTCATAGAAAAACTGGGTGATAAAAGCTTAAGTTCTTATATATGGTACTTGTAAATTTTGTGGGGTTTTTCCCTCGTTGAATTTATTGTTTTTTTATTTTTTCTGCTGTCTGTAATGTTGTATGTGTTGTGTTTTGTTGTCTCCTTTTTCCTAGCGTTTGATTAGCGAAAGGTTAGTAAGTTTTAATGTAATGACGATTATATTGTGATTTAACCTCGTGTATATTAGAAGTACCGATTTAAGTTTTCGTTTATAGTCTGTATTTTTATCACCAGGGAAACATATACATATTCATTTTACACAATTTATTATAACTGAAACATTTACACAATTGACACTACATACAACAACTATACACAATTTGACAACCATTGAATTTTCCGTAACTCTGTGGTATTGAACCCTAATATTCGGCGTAGCTTGCCGATGCTCAACCATTGAGCTATAGTCACTTACAATTTCAAGGTTTTATACCTTGAG